>NW_028259160.1:301145-602291 GCF_977971745.1 Zootermopsis nevadensis
GTTAGAATGGGTACTAGAAATTAAAATTTAGGTAGCCCATGTATCGAAATATATCTGGAAACATAATTAAGCCTCCGTGTAAAGTTTTGGTCCATAATGACAATTTTAAATACTCAGTAACTAAAATTCCTTTCACTTTCACAACAGTTCTCATTACTACTACAGCCGCTGCAAAGGCTCTAGATCTAGTATGGGCCTTAACATTTCTGCAAAAAGTATACTTCTACAGAACAGCACAACACAAAGAGTAGCTGATACACATCAATGCCTCAAGTGGGATTAAAACCCACGATCCCAGTTCTCCAGAGGCCAAGATTCATGTCTTGGACCGCGCTGCTACTGATTCTAGGTTCCAAATGTCGCAAAAATATGTTAATTTCTTGCGCAGTTACTGCGGTCATGACGGAGTCAAAGCTCCTGAAATTTACAAACTGGCGACGATACCGGAAGTCATTGTATCGACTTACTCTGAGCTTCTTCTTCCTCTCTGGGGTCATGAAACCCTTCTTGGCCTTCTTGGCTTTGGCCGTCTCCTCCAGGCGCTTGCGCACCTCAGCGCGTTTGCGGTCTATGTCAGCCTGCTTCGCCCTCTTCGCCTGAAAAACGTGGTTTAAGTTAGAGGTTGTGTGTGGACTTGATCAGACAAAGTTGCCGTCAGTAAATCGCGTGCTTCGAAGTCACGGAAGATCTTCATTTCCGTACCGTGCCGCTGTAAGTCACGAATACACTGTAGTTAGCGTTGCTAAACTGCAAATTCTGAGTTGTCTTCACTCACATGTACTCTGCTGTTTTTGTTCAAATATTGTACTATTTTGATTCGACCTTGAAGCAAGCAATTTGGTGACGGCGACAATAACTGAACCTTGAGCACGATATATCTATCTTATAAATTCTAATCATTCTCGTCTGCTTTTATTTGATACATGAAATAAAAGTGTACTGCCATGTCGCAGCATTTAAAAGTAAATGAAGTGAAGTTTTCTCGTGCTATCAACTACTTCAGCTGCAAACTTACACGTCTATCGCCCGAAAAGACTTCGCAGAAACCATTTTAATGGTTTTAACAACAAAAGTATATTAACTTGATATCTTTCACAGGTTTTTACCAGGGGCACAAAATTCTAAATCACGCAAAGAGAGATAAAATTAGTTTAGAAACTTACATTTTAACGAAACAATTAATATATTAAGGGCACGCATAAAAGATGGCAGACGACAGGTTGCCCAAAATAAATGTTGCAATGTAAGTCACTAGGAAGTAGTGGCAAGGGAAAACAGAGAAGGGAACGGAGGATGTAATAACACAGAGAAGACTGGACGGACAATGGACGGGTGGAGAAGAATAAAGACTGAGAATTGGAAGATGTACACACCTTCTGAAAGGTATAAAAATCATCCACGTTTATTTAACATGTAATAATTTTGTAATCGTTTTGCAACTGAAATTCCATTCTCGTAGTTAAGTTTGTTTAAGAATAACATTTCTCAAAGCGTTTCAAAACCTTATTGAAATTCAGAGTTTAATAAGTTTAGGACTTGACTCAATTTTTGGGATTCAGGCGACTTTTCAGTTACATAACGTGTAAAAAAATACGAAGTACGTTCACCAACACAAAAACTTACCTATATGATGTCCGTGCTTAAGGGTTAGCAACGAGACGCAAAGCAGAGAAACAATTCGTTGTTCAGTAAACTGAACCTACTGAGTAGGGAAACACGACTCGTAGAAGATAATGACTGAGTGACATAGGTAGGAAGTTTTACGCTGTTCCCTGATGTGTTCCAGCTTCTTTTCTAGGTATTGTGAGCCTACGCATCTACAGTTCACACTATTTGAAAAAAAGTGTTATATCCGCATATTTTTATTGTTACGGTGGACGAGACAGTGTCCCTGCGGAACTGAGCCTCTGATGGCCCAAATGTCCATCCCCCAGACGATACATGAGTGAATACGGAACAGTGGTAGAATGATACTGACAGGATAAAACCAATGACATCGGAGATCAATTTTTTCCAATACCATTTTGTCTACCATAAATGCCACAAGAGCTGCCCTGGAAGCGAACCCGGGCGTCTGCAGTGAGAAGCCGGAGACAAACAGACCGTAATATACGCATAGAGAAATTGTCAACATTTAAAGTGCGTTATTTAAATTGTCACGTGAGAAAGAAAATTACTATGCATTCTCGAAATAAGGTCCAGATACCACAAGCGGAATCGTAATGGCAACGGTCGACCGGGTACCCCTTTCACGTTTTGGTAGAAGGAGAGACGAATTAATCTCTTTAAATGTTTTTGTGCAATCAAAATGGCATTTTGGGGATTCATATTTCGCCTGTGGCCAATTTCCAACAGAACTGACAAAGAGTGCGTATACTTTCACAAAACGGACGGACATGCGTTAAACTGCATGCTGTGGTTAAGTTCCTATTTCTTCTCTCCTGGTTTGGTTAGTTTCAGACGTGGTGCATGCTGGTACATTACGTGCCTCCTCGATGCGCTTTCTCTGCAAAGGAAACAGAAAAGTACAAATTACATTAACGTCTGACAAACAATGCAAACCACGCAATGGGCAGAATTGTTGTAAAAGATCGTTTGCTATTAGCAACATGGGACAATTTAACAGTAATATTTTTAATATACAGTGTGATTCAATAGTCCCTGTGCAATTGCAAAAATATATATTTCTTATGTTGAAATTATTAGGGGTTAAAAGTGTTGGAAGTTGGATCTATGTAACTCAAAACACCCCTTTTCATCTCGATGGCGAAGAAACTTACCAATTCCTATTAAAATTAATTATGGCTTTCATTTTATAACGAAGACAACGGGGGTTGTCCTTATACTGACAGTTTCATTACTCCTTACAGATTAAAGTCAAGTAGACAAGTTAAGCGACCTCAGTGGCCAGACGCCCCTCGAAATTAATTGCTCACCGAAATATCACGCAGAACTAGCATGAAGACATTCAAAACAATCCTGTTGGAAACATCCACATTGACTTGTCATTTAATTCTCAATGAATGTGTACAGAAACTGTTCACAGTAGCGTTCAAAGTACATGAGTCCTTACGTTAACAAGAAAACAATTGTTCTAGTATAACACTCAGGCCTGAAGAGACAACACCATTTTAACAGCATTTGCCCATGTGCAAAGAAATAGCACGCAGTCCATGGCAATACTGGATGAGAGAAAGGTGAGATGATGTCACTTAACACACAGATCAGGTGCGCCATTTGAGGCGTGTGTATGAATCATTTCCCGCTTTCAATATTTGTTCTTGCAGTTGTAAACGGATTTTGAATCATCCTGTATATAGAAATTACAGCTGTAAATACACAAAGAGTCCGATTTAAAATTGATATAAACAGATAATTCTGAATCTTAAATAAAGATAAAAATGTCAGCTTCAAGTTAAATACAATGGAAGCAACTGTAATGGAATTATTTAATATTTTTGATTTATCTGCTATTGCATGCATTTTTTTAATTTTGTCGTATTAATTTTAACGTTTCATTTCAACAAATGAAAGTGCATTAATAAAAACATATGAGTTTCGAAACTGAATTAAACTCTTAACAAAACTCACAATACATTTATTAGTATTTTATCTTCTCTCACCAAGCAATAATGACAATAATTTTGTCATTATAAGCTCATTATTATTTGATGAAAAGCTATAAAGTATGCGTTAATAAAAATAGCAAACAAAAAGTTGCAAAAACAAAAATATATATGAGCATTTTATATACAGTATATATTCGAAGCTCAATTATGTACAAAATATTATGCTTTATGACGAACTTGGGCTGTAAAATGAACAGTGAGTGTTTAAAAGAAAACATTATACAACATTCACAAAAAACAATAAAAAACTAAAAATAAATAATTGCCAGCTGATGCAAGAAAACAGCAGAAAAATTGGTTTAACTGAAATTGTAAAAACAGCTTAGAAACAATTGCATTGTTTCATTTCAAGATGGCTGTGTGGTTGGGTAGTCGTTGCATGCCTAGAAAATAACGTATTGGAGAAGATGAAACCAAAACAAAATAATAATAGCAGCACAGAATTGCAACACATACAGCCATAGCCCTGAAAACACACAGCACGGCGGTTAGCATGAATCTGGTCTTACAGTTACAATCCTTGGATCCTCTTCTCGTTGGAGTCCTCTGGGCATGCGCCGTATATGTGTTACGGATTATGAATTTACGATATGTCCATAGTATCAAAAGTTATTGGAGAAGGTTATGTGTGCTGCCTAACCTGTATTTTATTGTAATTATCTTATTTATAAACTACCAGCATGGAAAATGTCTCCATGTGCACTATAATAATACTGGTAATCATGAATAAAATACATGATAATTAAACTGACAATTATAAAAGACAATATCAGAGTGATATAATGCGTCATATTTCGATAAATTTACAAAAGGAGACAGTCTGTTACATCAACATTATGCCGACCATTATTTGGGTTCTATTTTACAGAAACGACGTTTCGGGAATTGACTAAATTCCCGTCTTCGAATAATTGGTTGACATTATACTTCGAATTTTTTAAGATTAGTGCCAGTGTTTGGGGCAGAAACAGGGGCCAATTGAATTCTAGGCTATAACTTGAGAGGGATCCCCCGTTGCGAGGACCCAAGACGCCAGATGAGCCGCTATCCCGTTGTACGAACCTGTTATGCGGGTGGAGGTGTGACAGGGATCAACAGACAACACGCGTTGATATCAGCAAGTGGAAATCAAACTCCTGAAAATTTCTGGTCTTCCAAACACAAAGTTAAAAAAAAAAGACTGTTGAACCTTAAAGAGTGCCAGATGAACCCATTCTATTTAATTAAAACTTCAGTTGTGTGGAAATTTAATTTATCATAAACAGTTGCGCGAAGAAAGGATTTTATGAAATCTGTGTCCTGATAGAATCGATAAATATGTTTATTTCATATTTTATATTTTATGCATTAAGTGAGCGAGCAAATATTCCTACCCTTATATATTTGATGCATAGGCTGTATACTAACGAATTCTTAGAGTGGGTGAGGCAATTTGCTTGTTCTAGCTTCAATGTACTCCTGACTTGAGACAAAGGTAAATTCATAACTGTGAAGAGGGAGTAGAATACAGCGCCACGTATTACTGTTATCGGTACTAAATTAATGTGAGTGGTTAAGATTCAAGATCGAATCGCTGTAACCCGAGTAAGGCCTTATTCATTAGATTCACTGGAAAATAAAACTACTCTAAACGATTGGTATGCGGCGAAAAGAAAAGAAATTCCTGTCCTGACAGAAATTAGATTCAGTTTACCCAATCCCCAGTCCAACATTCATTTACTGAGCAATCCCAATTCTAAAGATAGCATCAAGGAAATACGTGTTTACGAAGTTCACACAGTCTGTTATGAAATGAAAATGGATTCCGTTCTTTTTAATGTAGTCTATAACGTGCACTGTCATTAAAATAGTAGGCTATACCACGGATTAACATTTTAATCGCCGCCGGCAACGTTAGCTATTTTTACTGCTGTTAACGGCCTCAGAAGAAAATGCTTCACGTAATGCAGAGAATTTTGTGAAAACTTCCTTCCATAATCTGTGTTTGTAATGCGATGCATCAAACAGTAGAAATTTCACTGACCATTGCTGACACAACACGGGATTTCTGTTCGAGCGAAAGAGCAGCTCTGTAGGTTTTTGGGCACTGTGAAGAGGTAAGAGGGGGAGAGGGACGAGAGAAATAGCAATCAGTAACCAGGGCAACGACATACGTCATAAATATTTGAAATTCTTCAGGTGGAAGGGGAGGATTACATAGTATATTCATAGTTGAACATGCACATATAGAGAAAAAATGGTGAAATTTTACCTTTCGGATGCCTAAATCAGTTTATAAATTTATATAACAGAACTTAAAGTAGTTCCACAATTGCAGACTGACACTTGGACATACTTACTCGCCTCTTTAACCGTTTGAACAAGGGGCAAATCAGGAAAGACACTGCTAGAATAGGAGAAAGAAGGGTGTTTATGGAGGAAAAGAGGCAGGACTAAACCTCAGGAGAGGAAAGAGGTTGTTACAAGGTCCCGAGGCATTTCTGTTCGTCTTACTGACAAGGATATAACGGAAGTGAATACGTTGTTATGGTAACAAGCAGAAGGTTGAGACAAAGACAAGATAATTTTTATTTTCTTACTGATAAATATTGAAATGGTAATTTAAAGAGGTAAGTAATTTTGTGGCACCCACAGCAAAGGAATAATTTTTATTAACTTAAATCGAGAGGGCTGCATGAGTGGCGTGCATTAGCAACTTGGAACATCGCAACCATCTCGATATTTATTTAAAGACAGGGGAAAGCCAAGAAGACTTCTGTTGAATGCTGACTGCCAGCAGTCCGGCAAACAAAACAATACAGTAGCTGTTTATTCTGAGAATCATACAAAATCAACAAATGCAATATGTAAGAGAATACAGAGTTACTCTTTGTTGATGCAAATGGTGTCTATAGTTACCACTAAGCTTTAAAGTGTTAATGGAGATTCTCATGACATGCAGGCATTAACCGTTTCTAGATGAGTCTGGAGTTTGAGACAAGTTATTTAATGTCTGTGTGCCTTATAAGTTCCATTTCTTTTTACTAAATAAAATAGTTTGCTAACGATATGTATCTTTCAATAAATAATCAGAAATATGTGGTAGAAAATCAGTGTATTTATTGTAAATCTTAATATAAATCAGGTAAGAAAACCTTCCCTCCCCTATTTCATCATCGGCTATTATTTGTTTCATAAAGATGGCATCGGCCGTCTAGATACTTACCTCACCTCATCGTCCGCCATGTTGTTGTGAGTGATAGAATCTGGGACCTGAAACAAAACACTAAACATTAACTACAGCATAAAAATAAGTCTAAACTGGATATTCCTCTCAAATATTATGTAACAGCCGCCATGTTGGTATCTAATTATAGTGGGATTGAAATTACAGGCGTGGGGTGGTGTATTATTACGAGGTTAAGACATTTTAATAAAATTTATCAGCTGTCGTAAGAAGCAGATATATACACATAAATATTATCACACAGTAAGCCAAGATTTCTTCATAAAATAAGTTATCGTGTGTATTCTTAAAATCAAAAGCTACGGAATGGTCTGACACGCGACTTTAGGTTGAAATAAATTAAAATAAATCATGATATGAGATCATTTTCAATATTAAAAAATGACAGATTTACACTTTTAAATGCAAAACTCAACTAATCAAATCTCACAATGAAACAAATAATAATATTATGGATTTTTAACACTACAGCTGACATTTTGTATGTTCTCTGACTTTTGTTCTAGGCCTATACAGTTATTATGAGTTTCCAGATGAAGAAACTCTTTATCTCACTACCTCCTTGTTGTCCACAGGCTATACCACCCAAGTTTGATATAAATGCCTCTGACACTCAAACAGCACGGGACGGACGCATTCCTGGCTCCACTACAGCTCTTGAAATAAGGAGAATAAGCGAGAAGAGTTTGACGTTTTAACATGTGATATGGCTGTTTTGACTGGTGGCCAGCCAAGTGGCTCGGACAGCGAAACAGTGGCCTACGTGTTCGCAAAGAACTGACGTATTACGTCACATTCCTTGCAGCCTGACAGCGATGGAAGAGCGCCCATTTGTTTCGCAGTGACTGTTTGTCAGCATGTAATGACTTCAATCTGCTTCAACAGAACGTGTTGAAATTTCAAATGTGAGGTCTTTCCCAAAATATGTCTGAACATTGTATGTCAGTCCCAATTTTTCGAAGGTGATATTCACGTTGTCTGATGATGTGTGTGTTTCTGCGTGCGAGTAAACTTGTCCCTGTATCTAAACAACATGCTATTAAGGTGCATGGGGGCGTGGAGGTGACGCCTCAGTCATTCTCTACATTGACACTAGATGGAACTGAGTGTTCAGTTCCAAACTGAAGCAGAATTATCCCCAGGGAAAACTAATTTAGAATTCTTGTAATGGGACATTAGGCTGGCTTCAGTAACTTTCGTCACACAATTCAAGTAAGACGAGAATCCGAAAAATAGGTGAAAGGGTAGTATTTAGACAAATATTACAGGCTATATTAATACAGTAATCATTAGGGTTCGGATGTTCATGACCTAAAAAACCGAAAAATTTGCATGCAAATATGCCCCCCAAAAATAGCGAAATATGACCCAAAAAGGCAAAATATGTCCTAATTTGTTATGAAAAAATATTCGCTAAAATTTTGAAAAAGACTTTTGTATTTCAATCATGTTCTTTATTTGCATATGCATGTACAACTTTTACATTACTTGACTTCCTAGCAATTTTAATCAAAAACCTTAGTCGCTTTAAGTTGTAAATGCCTCGTTTTGGATCAGCATCAGATGTTGAGAATACGTGCTCCTATAAAAGTAAGATAAATTTTAAGAAAAAGCCTTCCATGCATTTCAAATTCATTAATTACAAATAAATAAATAAACAAATTTCAAAATATTAAGTACCTTTCTTCATTATCCTTTCTTGGCAGCATTACGATAAATAACGATTTGCATTTTCAAGGTCTCAAATGAAAATCTTCTTAGATTGTCGCACAGTTTGGTCTTGTAACTTGAGACATCACAAACGTTTCATGGCGTTTTCGAAAATTACACCGATAGAGGAGTGGTTTACTGTATCAAGAAGGAATAAGTCACCAGGGCGGTTAGCAAAGAGCGTGCCAATAACGACATAACAGGCAGGTACACAGTTTTTTAGTGTTGATTCGTCTGGAATTAATTGAGTCGTTTATCTCTCCAAGAAAAATTTGAACTGCTCAGTGTTCACTTTGTTCAGTTGGCAGACGCCATCATTTCACACAGGGATTAACTGTACGTGTCTGAGAAATGTAGTTACAAGTAAAAGTTTGTACCCAAAATATAACCAAAATATGCATTTAACTATAAATATGACCAAAAACATAAAAATGACCTAAATATGCAAAATAAAAAACAGCTTAATTGTGATTAGAATGACCTAATTAGTGTTTAATTTTAGTTTAGAATGAAAATAGAAGCCCCAATAAAAATATGGCATGTCATGAACATCCGAAACCTAGTATTCATCCTTTGGGTTACATATAATTATTCTTAACTAGCTGTGCGACTATCAGCTTTTCAGGATGCCCCCACACACACTGGTTTTTTGGTCTATATACGTGTGTTGGCAGAAATAATAAAAGGATAACTGAGACAAAACTTGTAGCGTCAATTTTATGTTATAAATATTTTATTAGGAGTACAACCGTCGTTCTTTAGATCAAGATTGAGAATTGCCGAAGTCGACTCTTTGTGTTTGGGCACTTTGCTTTCGTACCATTTTGGTCTGTAACCGTACCTGAAAGACAGACATTCATGAGCATGAGGCCCGTTTCATGTTGTAGATTACTAAGAACTGTTTCTACACATTAATACAGGAGCAGAAAGTTACATTGCTGTGAGTAAATTACTGGATATGTTATTCAAGAGTAACAAACAACTATACTTTGTATACACATATGTGCTGTCTTCAAGTGATAATTTCTTCATCTTTGTTAATTCTGTCATGTATCTCTATAGGCTAAACAAAATGAATTTTAATCCCATGCTACATTTAATAGTTACACTGTTATTAAAAATAGTAATAATAATAATATTTATTTATTTATTTTAATGTGCTTTATAACAGGTGATAAGCTAATTGCAGGTAAAAAGCCAATTATATCAAGAATTAAACTAAGAAACACACACACAATAAAATTAAAAATAAGTCTACAACTCCACACGGCGTCTCAACCCAAAAAACCAACATCGTTAAAGTTTATTCCCAGCACCACATGGCGTATGGGTTCGGTGGAGGTTAAGTTCCATGCATTCTGTATATAGAGTTTTATAATTTCCGTAATAACAGATTTTGTCTACAGTTTGCTTTTGCACTGTGCTGTGTCTTGTACTGACAGAAGACGAAAGGGGAATTTAGTAAGCACGAAATTCTGAATAAAAGATCTGGGAGAAAGGAATTGACATTTCTATCTTTGTGATGTACAATAAAGTGGTCGTGGCTAAGTATGAAGCTTTACGCTGTTAAATCGTAAACAAAAGAAAGAAATAAATTAGAAATAAAGAAGTTGTGAGCTAATGGTGTCCGTCATCTTGACTCAGCGATCATATGGAGAAGGCAAGCACCTCCCGACTGCTGCAGCTATTTTTGGAACAGCGGGTGGCTCCTTCGTAAGGATACACCGCACCAAATTTGGTGCCCACGGCAGAAGCAGCTCCTACTCTTTACAGCTAAACTGTGCGCGCTCGTATTTGGATAAATGTTGTATCAAATTCGATACAGACTTCTGGTGGGAGCCACGTAATTTACATAAAACACAACATTACTTAGGACGAGATTTGAGGTTCTCGCAAACCGAGTATGAAGTCGGTTCTCTTCTCAAATATTACGCCGTGTAATCTGGTAGAAAGTGACCGACATTTCAGAGGTACATACTGCCTCCAACATCAGGGTGACGAGGGTCGTAAGCATCTCTGAAACGTCGGCTAATTTATACCAAACTACATACTGCAACATCCCAAAAGACAGTCATCTTCGTTTTGGACTTTGGTTTAATTTTGATGGGTTTTTTTTGTGGCTGGACGACCGAGGTTAGACTCCCGACACGGGTAAAGGACCTACTTTTCGTCACCGCGTTCTAGGACCCACCCAGCAGTTACGATGGAAGGGGTCAGAGGCGCGTCGGTCTGAAGGCCTAGTGCTCAGATTACGAATGCGTGGAGCCTTTCCTCACCTCCCCAATACGTAATCATGAAATGGTGCTGAACGGAGCACATGGGAAATTTTTATTTTGCTTTGGGATTTTTTACTGAATAACAAGTTAGGACTTGCGTGGAATTTGTGCCTGAAGTTGAAATGTTGCTAAACGAATGTCAAACGAAACAAAAACGGAGAAGTAATCTTCAGTAGACTTCTTACACCAAATTTCATGGCGTTTAACCCTTTAAAGCCGAATTTTCTGGGGGTGGGAGGAGGACAGAAAGAGAATATTATTGTTTAAAGGTTCCCAGGTAATTCCCGTTCGTCCTTCTTATAGGGACAGAATAAGAGTGAAGACTTTAGAGTAAAAAACAGAGAAATCTTGATGATAAGAGACGACAGATTTTTCATGTTCTTATTAATAATCTTGAAGTTATGTAATTTAGAGACCTCCACAACAATTAAATTAATTTAAATTAAATTAAAGGGCTGTAAGAGAAACATGAAGTACCAACTGTAAATTGGGAACAATCTCAGCATTTGCTTAAAGACAGAAGAAAATCAAGACAACCTGTGCCAAGACCCTGTGAATGCATATATAGTACTAACCAAAGCTTGTCTAAATAATTTTAAGTTCAGTCTGTACTGCAAAGAAAACACAAGTCTCCATTATCACTCTCATGCAGAGTTACTGACTGTTAAAGCAGGCGGTACGTACAATTACCACCCAGCTTTAAATGGTTAGTCAAGGAGTCCGCGAGGAAACTCAGATGCGATATTGTTCATATTATGCAAACATCAACGACTGCTATAGAAGAAGCGGACAACGAAATCACTGCTATGACAGAATTTTCGATACGGTGAACGGGTTACCTCCTTTTAATTAAGTGACCAAGTGAATGCAAATAAGATTTTTTATTAAATGACACCCATAACCGAACATTTACTTCCGTAACTAAACAAAAAGTCAACACAACAATAAAGATGATAGGTAGGGAAAACTCCGGCTTCTGTCCTGGGATTAAACGAGAATCTGGTGGAGAATAAACTGAGAGGTAGAACTGAAATTATTAAAAATTGTATGGGTTTTCATATTAGCACATTGCTATTTAAGCTAAAAGTTTTCAGTCCAGTAATTTCAGTTACTTGCATTAATTTATTGTCTGACAATTAATATAGGTCAGAGGGCGCAACTGACGTCCTGAAGACTGAAGCAGAACTCAGCTTCGAAACGTTGATTTTATTTGTAATTTAGACGACGGACCAAGTCCAATAAAAGTACTTTACATATTATAACGCACCATCATGAGAAACATTAAAACTTCAAATCGGTGGTTGCTCAGCTGTCCAATTTCAAACCACATATTCACAATCAAGTTTTCTAGTAAGGTTTGTTTTGATATTTTCCCTTTCTGTGCTTAGGGATTTCTTGGTGTTTTGTAGCAAATATTTTATACGCATTTCTCATTTCCCATTAAGTCGTACATGCCCCAAACATATTTAGAGTTATCTTTTTGAGTTAATCTTACTTCATTTTTCGCATGTACACACCTTATAACTCTGAATGTGACCTAAGGACTGCAATACGAAATTTAGTCTGAATCTGTTCGCACACATGAAAGGATAGATGAAACATTTACAGTGTCGGCAGACACAAGTTACCTGCGTGGGTGGAAACAAGACAGAGTTCACGGCAGGTACCGAAATAAATCGGGAAGTCCCGAATACGAAAGGCACTCCAACACTCCGTTAATCTTTGAATAAAAGGATCGTGACCTATTTTAAGATACAATTCTTCTAAAATGGTTAAGTAAAAATACTTGAAATGTATCAACTTAATGTTAAAATTGCATATAAATCTTCACCTTACGGTCTTACCAGAGTTTATGTTCATATCGCGCAATTTCCTATGAACAGACATTCTTAGCTTATTTAACGATGCTGACTCAATTAAAACAATGAAGCCTTTAATCACTCAGCTGAGAGATAAATTTAGTCCAAACCATCACAACCTCTTTATACTAGATCAGTTTAAATATTTTATATTTCTATGCGTTTACTTTTACGAACGCCCTTAATATTGTCTAATACAGCCTGAGTGTTTTATGGTATTTATGTGTTCGCCCAAGAAATTTATATCATCACCGCAGAACAAAAAACGTGTCTCATTCCAATCCTTTTTTTTTTCTAGCGCCTTTCTAATACAGAGTTTCTACTGCAGGTGTCACGTGAGATGGGACCCGAAAGAGTGTCGTGGCACATTTGAAGTTGCGTTTTTGGTAACTAAAGGAACAAACAGAAAGTCAATCGGGACAGGTAATCGAAATCCAGAGATCATACTTCAGCACCTACAAATACCGCTGCGGTAACCCAATTATTACATCCGAGTCGAGTATTCTTACAAAAAATTGTCTTTCTTAAAATAAACTGTTTTTTTTTTATTTATCGGAGCATGACTTTGGCCTACGTCTTCTCCGAAGGACTTTCTCTGGAATAATCCTCATTGTATTATAATTCAGAATTACTTCTGAAATAATTAATTCTTTTAGATATACAGTATGACTTCTTTGATAGGACGTGAGCTTATATCGATGCCTCGAATCGGATTGAACTCACTATTCCAATGTTCATGGGGAATCTTTCCGGCCATAGTTACGATACTGATTGGTACGTATGCACTTAGGAAGGCATTTTATTCGAGGCTGCAACCATAATGAAATTTTCCAAACGGCATTTAATATATACTAACAATTAAAACTTGAATCTATATTTATTCAGTAGTGTTCGAAATTAATCCCGTAAACATAACGTCTGATCGGCACAGCTTTTACATATCTTGGCTTTGGCTCAAACACGTCTTCATAGGAAAATTAAATGTTTTATAAAGTAACAGAACCGTTCTTGTGAAGCTGAGATACTTTCTGCTATTAAAGCAATCCTCCGCCATTTATGGTTCATTACCGTGTTCACAAAAGCCCACCACTGGTACCTATCCTGAGCCGGTTAAGACCATCACATACCCTCTCAACTTATTTCCTTAAGATTCACTTTAATATTATCTTACCAAGTAAAATTTGATGTTTCTACAGTGGTGAGTCTGAAGATGGCTGTCTTTGCCCTGTTGATAGAGGCAGCAAGGACCTCTGAAACGCCGGTAAACTTCTACCAGACTACACGGTGCTACAACCCGGAAGATAGCCATCTTTAAATCCTACCATGTATGCCTAAGTCTTCCGAGTGGCCACTTTAATTCAGGCGTTCTAACTAAACTCTTGTACGCATTTCCCATATTCCTCATGTTTGCTAAATGCCCAGTCCATTTCATTCTCTTTGACTTTATTACCATATTAATAATTTGTGAAAAGAGAGTACAAATTATGAAACTCCTCGCGTGAAATTTCTCCAGCCCTGTAACATCATTAGTCTTAGGTACAAATATTTTCCTCAGTACCCTTTTCTCAGACATTCTTAGTCTGTGTTCTTCCCTGAACTAGTTTCACACCCAAACAAAACAACAGGCAACACACGAAAGAGTTTATCTTTACGCTTTTGGATAGCGGACGGGAGGAGAGAAGATTCTTAACTGCATTCCCTAAACGTAACCCCTTAAACCCGAACGTTAATTATACGAGCTAGGTGCTGCAACCAACAGCAATTTTCCATTTTGTATTAGTGGGCCTTTTTATGATTATTAATGCAAACAGTGATTTTCGTTAAATAGCATTAATAAATTGACCTTTGTATTTTCTTTGCGGTACGGACAGAATTCTTAAATGTATTTAAATAAGCTTTGGCTTTTAATTTACTCGTGAAAGTAATTCTGATTTGACACTGGATTTCCCGAATATTTGACCTTACTTTTACTACTCAACAACACTTTTCAGAAGGCTTACTCTGAAATAACCCTCTGTCCATATTAGAGGCAACACAAGATAAAGATACAGAGTACAAAGTTCGTAATTTTCTAATTGTCCCCATTCCTCTGCTAATTTTCTGTCATATTCTTCCTAGCAAATATTTTCACGATACCCAAGTATGTTTCGTTTCCTTTTCATTACAAGCCAAGATTCACACCCATGTAGAACCATCTACGTCACAAAGAGTCACTGACAGACACACGGCGCGACCAATTAGTTCGAAATGCAGGGTGATCAAAAACAAGTACGTCAATTTGTCCCGTAAACTCAATGACCGACACAAGATGGCACTTCGCTGTGTTTTAGACAACCTATTCAAATTCATGGTTCGAAATCAATCCTCAACTCCCAGCCAACCCGTATTTATCTTAAATGACGCGTGGGTATAATTTGTTATGAATGTTTTACGTTAGAGGTTATTGTTTGCTGTGATCATAACTTGAATACGACTTCATTACTGTAGTCTTAATAGTTATAAGTAATAGACTTGATGTAAAATAAACCGACAAGCTTGGAAATCTAAATCTTATTTCTATATGCATTTTAATATTATCGTTCCAATAATTCCGGATATATAGTTTTCTATCTTTGGATTTCCATTCCAAAATTTTATAGGCCTAAGAATTTACTATTTTACCAGCGCGAGGGCCATTCTCCCCTGTTTTGTTTCGATTTACCTGTGAATAATTCGTTAAGTGACCAAGTAACTGAGGTCCTCGTTATGTAACGCCTCCCTCCTCAGCGAGTATCACAGCCATACACAGCAGTACCCACCTGGTGTTGCAAAAGACAGGAGTCGAGCGGCGACCAGTCAGCGTGGCGTGCCGGGACGGACTGTGGAGGGTGGCGTTCGCTCCAGGCTCCAGTCGCCCTCGCCCCACCGCATCGCTCCATTTTGGGACGCGTGCGAAACTCAAGACTCGCTGCAAGAGTGGCTCAAGAGGAGCATATCTGACGTAATTTGAAGCTTCCCCCGTGTCTAAGCACCACGCCATGGGAGGTCGTGAAGATAAACGCCACCTCAGAACTAGACTCAGTTTAGTGGTCAGTCCAACGAGCCTCAGGAGCCTCGATGGGTCCTAAAGCGGTGCCTCATTGCTACCCCCTGCCCTGGGCTAGCAACAATTTGTGTGTGGGAAATAGGTCATTTTGTTATCGTAATGAAAAGAAAATGGATATTGTCACCACCCTGATTTCCTGTTATATAATATTAAACTGTAGAGCCTATAAGATATGCTCACATTAATATAAGCGTTTTTAAAATTCCATATTAAATGAAAAATGAATTTTTGGGTGTATTTTGATATAATTAATTAAAATGGATTCAAATAAAATTACAAGTTTCGTAAAAAAAATATCTATTCTGAAAAAAGTACTAGTATAATAAAATATATAAGTGTACGCCATCGAAAGCATTACCCAAGCTCCTACGCTTTCTCTGTCGTCTGCCATTGTCTATACAACAGGCAAACGCTGCCCTGCAGTAAGCACCTCTGAAACGTCCGTCAATTTATACAAGACTACACGGCGCAACATCCAGGAAGACAAGCCATTCATATCCATCGCTGCGAGAACCTGAAATCTCACAGGGTTAAAAAGACATCTGTTACTACTAACACCATAGAATAGAGAAGCTATTAGTAGCTAATCTAGTCAAACAACTCTAGAAGGTTCATGATCTTATTCATAAGAACTAACACTGAACCGTATCCTTTGTTAGATTAATTTAATTTTCACACTTAAACCTGACTTCTTGTCTTTCGTATAACGGCAGATAACTGGGCGAGCGCAGATGCTTGGATAACGCTTTCAATGACGAACACTTATTAGACATTCTAAAATACCAGTGATTTTCTTAGACTAATTAAGCTTTAAATCAAACTTGTGCTCATTTTTACAGAAACGTATAAATTTTACTGGAACCACTTTTGTTTCAAAAGAGCGAGATACACCCATAACTGCTTTTTTATCGTCATATAAAACGTAAAATATTATTAAATTAATGTGACTACAACTTTTACATTCTAATATTCTATAACAATAAGTCAGTAGGTAGATTACATCACGTATCACGAAAACCTATCGACGGAATAAAGAAAGTAGGTACAAGTTTATGTGGTACCTCTGGTAAAGTTTCCATTAAAACATAATAAACACCACCTTAGTCTGTTGTCCGGTTTCATGGCTATTTTTCTACGAGTTTCCTCAATTACAGTTATTACAATAATCCACTCCTAATTGTACAGCCGATGTTGTTCACGATTAAACATACGACGTTAGTGCGACGCAGAAAAAAATTGAAATTAGGTTCTAACGGTGGCAACTCTTCAAAAACAAATGCAAACGAGGCTATGGTGGCGCCTATGGTGGGGTCTGGCAGGAATTTAGTGGGTATATCAAGAGTCTAACTTGATTTATTTTAATTTATTTTACTTTATGAAAATTTTTTAATAAATTTTGCAGCTACTTCAATGCTATTTTCAAATGTAATGCTGCAAGAAATTGTATTACTATTTAATGCAAATAAGTTTTATTCCCATCAACTTTGAATGGGTTATTATACGATACTTAGCTTACAACAATCAAATGGTTCAAGGCTGATGATTCCTCATACAATAAGACGACGGACGATTAATAGGCCTCTACAGCCGAAGATATCTCAAGTAGCGAGCAAAGTTTCGAAGTTACTGTCCATTACGTACAGTAGCAATCTCCTTCTGCACAGATAAACGTTCCGTTCTACAATTTAATAAGTAGAGTGACTATTCGACAACAAAATATGCGTCATTACCAGATTTTCGACTAAGAGCTAACGATCCGGTCCCAATGAGCCGTTGCTCGACAATCTACTCTGAACCGATCTGGACGAAAATAAAAACAAATTAGGTCTACCATACAATTCATTAACAGTGCGAGAACTCCTGCTGGCTTTGTCATTTCTCCGTGCTGTGACGCGCAGAGCCCTAGCAGAGACTCAATTCTTCTTTCTCGCTCTCTCATGTCACAGTTCAGCGTAAGTTGTCATAGACGAAGTCCCTCTGACGTAGTCGGAGTCAGTTTAATTATTAAGATTAAACCTGCAATGCTGAATGTCGCTACCATCTGAAAAAATCAGTTAAGATTTGAGGTTTTCGTGGCGGTGAGTCTGAAGATGGCTGACTTCTGGGTTGTTGCGCCATGTAGTCTGATTAAAGTTTTTCCGACGTTTCAGAGGTCCTAGCTGCAGCTATCATCAACGCTACATTTTGTATTGGTGGGTTGCCAAAAGCGATTTTCCTAACAGCATTAATACATGATGACTAAGGAATCGATATGTGATCATCCACGTATAAGTCCAGTTCTTAACCCAGGAGTTGAAATGCGTTCCGCCGTTGGATTAAAAATTTAAATTGTCTACAAAAGAAAAACTTTTAAAGACTGACAGCACTGAAATCTTCAATATATGTGGGCATAAGAGGTCTCCCTTAATTCATGTCATGATTTGGTCTTCATTTTCTTTATTTCATACTGGCCATTGAACTAGGAACTTTGCAAGAAATATTATATTTACAGTGAAAAACCCAACTTGTGTTTTTCAATGAAACGAGCGCGAGATATTCTTGTGACATGAAATATTTTAACATTCTACTTCTTGAAACTGTACATACCAAACAAATTATGTAAGTTTATTTCTGTTGCTGATACTACAATTTTCTTAAAGTAGAACTCAATAAAGTATTCAAAAAAATTTATTTTTTATGACGACTACACATATTTATTACTCACTTTCCACGCTGCTGCCTGATGGGATTAGTACTTCGTGAATATGTCTGATTATACACCAATATACTTGTTTATTATTTTGTTATTATTATAAAATTTTAAACATGTGAACGTATTTTTTATATACTGCCGTGTGGAATAATTCCTCTGAACAAGAAATTTAATATCACCGCGTTCTCTTAGTTCAATCATGAACTCGCTTGCACAAAGAGCATTATTTGGCAATGTGCATACGCTGTTGTAATTATTTCTGTTATTTCTGGACGAAGAAAGAGAATAGTTCTGTCAGAAAGTTCCCAGATTTTGCCAGAGCGTCCTTCCGATAAAAGTAGAATAGGAGGAAAGGCATTAGTGGGGAAAAGAGCAAACATTTTGATTTATTGCATAGCGAAATAATGCTTTTGAACAATACAATTTTGTGGCCTCCACAGCAAGAGGGAAATTTTGGTTGATTTAAATCAGGAGGGCATAACGTAACAACTTGTAACTTGAAAAATGTCTCAGTATTTGCTGAAAGACAGAGGAAAAACAAGACAACGTGTATCGAGACGATCGGTCGCACGGCCTTGCGGATGCACACAGACTCCTAGCCACTAGTCTGTCAAAAAAAGAACATAGTAGTCTCCCAAGATTTCACCAACATTTTCGCCGCAAAGTTTACTGATGTCAGTACAAGATTTTTAGTAACACGATAATTTACGTATTTGTCACAGGACACACTAATACACTAGTTTACGTTGTTATTAGTATAACGTTCTTTGCACGAAGTGCATAGAGAGGACGTATTATGGGCTAACCGTGTTAAATTCAAGAACCAGTTCACGGATTTAGATTAAATTTAATGCGGGGATTGTGCTTTTCTGCACGACCTCAAAATCGCACTTTTGAATTTCCTACAAGCTGTGATAACAAAATGACTGATGACGAAAATCAAAAGGTAGAGACTGAGTTGCTGCGATCTGGTGGTCAAAGTGGGAAGTATCGAGCAGGGCGTACGTAATACTTCTAGAAGTACGTTGCAAAGAATGCGTGAGGATGTTATGTGTATTATGATATGTTATTATTAATTCCATTTTTATGGCAAGGTCATACCACACAAAAACAGGGATCCGGTAATGAAGTTGGCTGAACTGCTGGCACTTAATTTTCGTGTTTATAGCAGTCGCTTGCGGGCTGTGTCCTGGTATGTCTCACGAACGAGTCAGTGGCGATTATTACGTCACGACCTATCGAAAAACGTTATCTCACCGCTCGGTTATTTCGGGGATCCATCTGGCGTGTTATTGGTAAAGGCAGAGTACTTCGTGATCGACATTCTCACTACACCAAAGTGCTGAGAGCAACATGGACCTAATGCCTCCATACGCCTTGTGACTAAGACGTGAGTGATCCTAGGTTCGTGACCTCAATGTTGCAACGAGGCACGGTCAGGTGTATCCTACGATGGGGTGGAGAAGTAACCTAAAAACTTATGAAACCAGGTAGTTGAAATTTGACAAATAAGAAACAGAATCGAGTTTGAAGGTCACTTCCGTTGAGGCGTTAATTTCCTCCGCTATTTTAATTATTTTCTGCACTGAGAGCGAATTTTATTTACCAATTCTGTCTGTTATGTATTTTATGTAACCTATAAATAACAACTGTTGACTGGTGAGTTGAACGATAATTTTTCCCCACAGATAATTATCATTATCTCTAGATCTTATTCCAGACACTTCAATGTTACTGCTAATCTACATAAGAGATCCAACAGGTAAATTTCCCCTTTCAATCTGAAAGCAGAAGCAAAATCCAAATTTCGAAACGTTGTGGCTTTTTAATTGTAAAACGTAAACGATAAACAAGGTATAAAAAAACAATTTTTCATATTAAGGCGTTTCTACGGACTTTTACTTATCCCCTACACTAACAAAGCACGATCTGAGAACCACGTGATTTTGGTATAACCGGTATTTGGTTGGATACGAGCGTCGCTTCGAAAATTTAATTTCAGGTTCTAAGAATGGGAAAATATTTATCGTGGACTTTTAGGTTGTGGCACCGTGTGTGTTTAATGTGGTTAACAACGTTTTGTAGAAAAGAATCGTCTCTGAATTGTCGGTGGGAACGGATTGATACGCGCCTACGAAATGCAGTGCCACACAACCGAGAAGACGATTCGTAGCAAAATTGAGATCAGGTTATTATTAACATTATGAAACACAACAAGTGTAGGATTTGAGGTTTTCAAGGCGGTGATTCTGAAGATGGCTGACTTCTAGGTTGTTGCGCCATGTAGTCTGGTAACAGTTTACCGATGTTTCAGAGGTCCTCGCTGCCTCCATCATCAGGACGATCGGCGCAGGAGCCCAGAAGGCATCCTAGTGCTCACTGCCGTGAAAACCTCAAATACTAATAAATTTTTCTGATTTTCACCTGCTACATCACTTATTGATACTTCCTGATGGACCTTCGGTAGCCCCAGAATCGAATTTCTCTTACCATAGGATCAAATTCTTGAAAGTAAACGGTCATACCACAAATAAAGTACCATAGACTCTTACAGTGGCCACCTCTTCGTCTACGATCCAAACAACTCACGGCAATGAATCACGTCGCTCCCGCCATCTTGTGGCAGAGTTTGCTACTACTACTAGGTGCTGCTACCGACAGATGTAGCTATAGTCCGGTTTAAATTAACAGGCAGTAAAATTCTTCGTGGTTTTTGTCAGTCATCAGAAATTTCGTTTTCTGCGTTCTGCTTTTGTGGCGAATTCATATTTCGGAAAGTCGTTTCCAGAATTCCGTTTCATAGTGACCTCGGTCTTATGTTAAGTTGTCCGATTAGCGTGAAGTTTTGTATTTATATCATGACATTTGATACCATTATCTCTGTTCATTGAATAAAGTAGCATGGCAAAACATGAAAATTTGTGACGATGGTTCATTAGAGACAGCATAACAGAAGGAAATTCTTTGGTTGTAGACGACAAATTAGTAACCCTAATGCTGGTATTAATATGTTACAAACACATTTAAAATTTCACGATAAAAGAATTAAAGTGTTTCGTGTTTAGTGGTAAGAAATCGAAAGTAGTGAAACTGTTTGCTCATTTCAATCTACGGGATTCTTACAATGTTTAACGACTCTGTTTCATCTACCTTCAAATGAAATGGGGAGGTGATGATCATTTATAATATTTTGGAAGTAGGCATACGCTGAGCGAATGAGGGGAAAATACAGTTTACTTCACAAAATATAAAAAAAATTACAAGTTACATTTGCTGCTGGCTTTATTTGAAGTTCAAGAAGACATTCGATCACAATGTCGTTTTGTTAAAAGGCCTACCCAGTGACGCAATGGTAAACTATGAATTTCAGCAGTTTATTGGTATATCTGTAAGTGAGTCCACACCTTCACTGAGGTTAGGCAATTTTTGTATTTACGTAGAATAATTGTGTGACTCCGTGACACTGCGTCTGTCTACTTAGCTTTGCTACTTCTTCAGTTGGATAAGCAATTGTCAACTTTAATGGAATCATAAGATTGGCGGAAGCCTGTCATTAGCTGGTTAACTGCGATCGACACCTCTAAACTACATTCATCAAATTCCTATTTTAATATTATCATCACAACTAATTCAAAGTCTGCCAAATGACATCTTTACAAAAATGTTCCACTAATTTCCTCATTAAAATCTGCAGACAAAAATTCAATTTATTCCTAACTGCATAGCACACACTTATTGATTTCTAATAGAAAATCGAATCAAATATTTCTGACAAAAGCTGTAGGTAACTGCCAGTTGGATCAGCATGTATGAAAACCGCAGCACCATTAAAGAGTGAACTACGGTCATGTTACACGATGGACAAAGTTATGTTCTCCAGGAATCTGAATTTAAAACTTTCTGAATCAGTATTTTGCTTACACAACAGGGGTCTGGGTTCGAATTCCTGTCAGGGAATCAATGTTTATTCATTGATGGCACAGGCTCTGCCATCGTTTGTCTAAATACGATTTAGAAAATGTTTCTAAATTCAGGAGACTAAAAATATGGGAAGAATTACAAGAATAACTCACGGTGACAGAGTATTTCAACATTTTTCACCAGGCAGTTCCTAAAAATTCCAAGAAATAAACTTCCAACCGATCGGTAAGGCAGACGGCTACCAGCTGACCTAGTTTCCACCCCTATCAGTAGCGTCGCAGAGGGGCCTGGTGGTCGAAAGAAGGCCACATGACGTCACAATGTAGCTCGTTCAGAAGAGGTCGTCGGGAATCCACACAGCCTCCGTTGTGTAGAGTACAGTGGTTTAAGGAGCTGGAGCGTGATGCTGACATCCAGATAAAGAATTAGTGGAGTTTCATCTCCGTACGCCTTCATGACTCGATGTCAAGGACATTAGCTTCAGGAATGCGATCTTTGGCTTATGCCTGGTCTCGGGTGGAGGAAGGGGCCCTTGTTTTAGAGGGGGGGGATCCATGGGGCGGATTCGAACTCTGCTCCCCACAGCCGATCTAACGACCAGGCAAAGGAGGAGATCATCTATGGAGGCTAATTTTGAGAGGTGGGAAGAGTAAACAAACTAAATGAATAAAAATAAAGAGAAATAGCGTAAAATAGATCATAATAAACGTACAAAATAGAGAAAAACAAAAATAAAGAAAAAATGGTGTCCGCGGCCTTGTAAAATGCAGACAGAAATAATTGGTATTCTTTGCTAATAATTGGAATGTGTGTTGTGAAGTCGACAGTGTTACCATTCTGCACATTTCTTGACAAACAGACAATATTTTGCTACGAAGAAACTCGTTTCTATATTCAAAAACTGAATGTGCGGAAAATAAAACTAAATTATAACCTGTATTTGTTTTAGTATGTTTTTTGTAAACGGTAGAACGATGACAATAAACGTTCAGGTACATTCAGTATCACACTATTCTATTTTTTCGATCGAAAATAAAACTGAAATTTAAAATGTAGATTATTTATCTTTTCCCATTCTTTAACTGCCGCGAAATTGCTATCAGTTAATCGCAAAATCCCGACCCCCGACACTAACTACTTCACCACATTTTTCCACCTCAACGGACGCCCATTAACACCAGCAGTTGATATAGCGCCTATGAACAACCAAAAGCGTTGATCAAGTATGCCTATCCTGGAATAACTGCACATCATTGACGATGGTTGTCTTCTTAGTAAATTTGTAATAGACTAAGTGGCCCTAAAACTCAGGAGACAGACATCTTCGTACTCGTCGCCTTGACAAGCTCTAATCTTAATCCATCAATGTGTAAGATTTCAGGTCATCACAACAGCAAGTATGAAGAAGTATGTCGTCCGAGTTGTTGCGTCGTGTCTTCTGGTTGACCGATGTTTCATAGCTGTTCCTACCCCAATCCACACATTCACATATTATTCGTAAAAGTTCCATTTTAAAATTATGCTCCCGTCTACGCATAAATCGTGTCTCTTTGTATCTCTTCCGAGGCCTTTCAAAAAATCTCATTACAATGATCCCGCAGTTCTCATCTTAGGTTCAATGAAGTTGACTTTTCGAATGGGGCCGCTTCAAGTATTGACGATCACGTGGTGGAGGAGGGGAGGGGAGGTGTGTTTTCTCTCAACCAGGTCTGACGTAAGTGTGACGTCAGAACGCCACCCGCATCTCTGGCACAATTATGCAATACTGATGCTTGGCGCTGTGATGACTTGCGATTTCTAGTTCCTGGTCCGCAGAGCGAAAAGGGGACAACAGTTATTGTTCCTTCGTCGAATTTAAATCTCAAAATGCCCCGACGTTTTTGAGACTTTTGACTGCTTAAAATCCATACAGCAGTGTCTATTTTTACATATGAGATTCTCAATGTTTATTTTATCGTAACAAAATACGTCTTTCAAACGCAAGTTTTGTAGCCACGCAATTCGACTGTTCTTCGCACACGCGTGAATATTTTATTTTAATGACGTACGATGAGTCATTCATGGAACATACTTGTCCAAAGTCTCAGAGTGCGAGAAACAATGTGCTTTCAGCCTGTTTGTTATGCTATCCCGCTCTTACGGTAGTTACACGACGCGCGGATGTCTTGGAAGGCGCGCCACCTGATGAACCGCGGACATCAATTCTGGCGTCGTCACGCACTCCTAGTCGCTTTGTCAGTTCTTTGACGAAGTACCCATAGTGAACACGTAGATTTGTGTCGTATTCTTTAATTTTGTTTAGTAGGCATACCGACTGACTTGTAAATGTGGAGGGTTATGCACGATTAAACTCGTAAGAAAAGGTTGAAAGATGAACAGTCTAACAAAATTGTTAACAGTTTCTTTCAGTTCGAGATCATGTGAAGAAAGGTTACAAATAAAAAGATTTTAACCAGATAGACCGGACATACAGATTAAATATTGTGTCCATAAAGGTTTGAGTAAGGGCACAAATTGACAAGGAATTCTATTCCGAAGCTGATTTGATCTTTCGATGCCAACGAAGAAGGCATTATTTTGTTTTCCTTACATACTGTTGAAATATAATGCCACTGTAACCCGGAAGGTTCCGAGAGGTACCCATCTCTCAGAAGCAGTATTGATAGGATTTAACGAGATTCTGCAAAAATGTAACACAGAGCTATGACGGCGCTTCGGTTATGAGCGTGGAAATCGGTGGGGTCAGGCTTCTGCAAAATAGATTTGCGCATGCGCAATTTTGTTCACTGTCACCGCCACCAGCAATCACCTGGTCGAATGCCGGAAGTAGGACTACTTTTTGCAAAATTATCAGCATTTTGATTTTTCTTCGGAACATCTCATCTTAACTCCAATTATAAATGATCTACTACAGTTACACCACGGTGAATCAACTTCATGGCACAGGCTTTATCTTACGTTATCTGACAGAACAATGTTGCCATAAATAAATCCACTTCTCTCTATGGTTAAAATTCTTGTCTGGTTATTAGTGCAATATCAGGACACTAAATCTGGAGTAATATAAAAGAATGTTTGTATTGGTGTGAAAAATTTGTGGGGATTTAACAACACTGAATTTTTTATGACCTGACTTCTATACCAGCTGCTGTCTTCGCTGGGTTCTAAACATACAACAAAGCATAACGAACTGAGGTAAAATGTACCAGTTAACAACAAAGCCTGACATTAATTTCATTTATAAGAGCGAAAACATTCCCTTCAAGACCCAGAAATTAAGTGCCAAAAAGTTTAAATTAATAGGGCACATGTCACATGGCATCCAGATATTTTTATAGGTGGATTTACTGAATACAAATTTAGTAATAATGTAAAGGTGACTGAGTTTCAAAATTGGCCTAAAATCTCAAAATAAATATTTTTGTCTAGAATTGGTTTCACTAACCATCCTCAGAGCCAGACGCTATACCCAAAAGGAAATTTCATATTTTAACCATCAAAGTCTGTGCCCAGAAGGAATGAGAATAATGAGTGCAATGGAAACGCACTGAAATATATTCTTCAAAATAATATAATTTTTTTATCATTTATACAGCATGAAAACTTAAGGAAATCGGTACTCAAATTCACAATTGCAATTAAAAACAAAATATACGTTACTACATGGAAATGAGAGATCAACCCAGCTAATATCAGAATTCAATCTTGAATGAACACTGAGCTACTCCATCCCTCTTACGATCCAACATAATGTAAATATTCCATTTCCAATATAAACCTTAAACTTACAATCACTATACAGTCTTCTAATGTTTGCTACAAAAAGCATTCAGTATTTAGTGGCATCATTACACTGATATGTACCATCACAACCCAGAAGACAGCCATCTTCAGACTCATCGCCGTGAAAACCTCAAATCCTGTTAAATGTATATGGTACAGTACCCAGATACGTCTTGTAATGTTCAGAAGGTAAACATGTTCATAACTGTGAATACACTGCTCATATTCATGCTACAGTACCCTAAAATGTAGCTAAGCATTTCCAAAAACCGTGTGATTTAATCGAATATTTGTACTTCTCTACCATATTGTTTATGTGAACATCGTGGGCCGTGCATTAAACCACCCATCGATTTGTGTGTTCGAACATGGACTGAGGGTTGAATATGGTCATAATTGTCACCCAAATTTCATGCTGTCTACATCATCAATGTTTATAAATGCAATTACTTTCTTCTTAAATACTGATAACCAAATGCTATATTACATAGTCAAAACCCAGAAGACCAAAATCTACATTTTCACTGCCATGAAAACCTCATATCTCATAAAAACTGAGTGTTTCAACAGAATGTTTTGATTTAAGAAACAGGATTTATGTGGCCGAATAAGAATCACGTTACACTCAATGTAAATAGAAGATTTAAGACAAGACTCTTGTTAAATTGCATGCCCGTTGGAACAGTACAGCAAAACAGGAAGGCCATTTCCGTTCATCCACATGATTTGGTTCTAAAAACAAAAATAAAATAAGAGGAGTCATTGCTGTTGTAATAACGTAGCGATAAAATACTCGCTTAAAAATTCCATGATATCAGAACCCCATAATTGACCTTACAATGGTGGGAATTCTACCAGGGGCAGAACAGACATCTTCTAAGCGACAAGCTAGGGCTGGGATTTTAAAGGACACACGATATATCCGATGTAACTTGAAGTAAAATACACTGAAGATACTTTGTAAATCAAATAGTGACCGTGAGAATGTTTTGCGTAAAATGTTAAAAGAAACACTTGATGTAAAAATGGAAACCATTTGTTATATAAATATATTCTGTTATAAGGAACATCTCTCTTCTTTGGAAGTCCGAATACCGCGCAAACTAGCTTACAGACTTCCTCTGCTGCTGTAACTAATGATCCATTACAGAGACGAGCACAGGATCTGTGGAATGTCTACGTGTGAGGGGAGACATCATGAACGATGCAAACATACTCACCAATGCGCCACCAAATCACCTATCGTACTACCTTACTAACAAACAGATTAACTAACTCACTCGATAATTAAATAGCCATCCAACTAAAGAAGTCATTTAGCTAATTAACTAACTGTATATGAGCTAGTCCTGTAGACTGAGGAACCCATGGAAAATTCCGATGTTGGCATTGAAACACGTGCATTGTATTCCGTGACATAACAACACCAAAGTCTGGAACTCCGCCAACTACACTTTGCCGTTTTCGAGTCGTAGTTAAGTTAATCTGTATAAAGTCAAGGAGCGGTATGACCAAATGGCAACATGAGAAGTATCCAAAAAAATGGGTGAGGGGAGATGAAAATATTTTTTTGCGTCCCGACAGAGACTTCTGGAGCCTGTTCTGCAGTCAACTTGAGATATGTGGACTAACTAGCGGTGACGTGATATTCGAGTATCAGTTATCAAATCACAGCTTGAACGAGAACATTTGCAGTTAGAACTGTTACGGAGCCTTGCGTCTAGTTAAGTGGTTTGTTGTTGAGACTTTACAGCGTAAACACAGAAACCGTCTTTCCACTTAAAAATGAGCTTCATTCTTGCTTATATTTTCGTGGTCTCCTTGAACAAAATCATATGGAACTCACCTGACACGACTGGTAGCCCGAGAAGAACTCATTATTCAAGTCACTCTTTTTATAAACATTGGTACACTGCAGCTCTGAAGACACCCAGACGATAAACAATAGATAATTATTATTTATAATATTACGAAAATTTAAACTAAACATTTCATGAAGATCTAATAGAGAATTATAGACTTTTTTTAGAAACGTCGTTGTATCAGCTCATGACTTAAGTTACAGTATCTCATAAAATTTGAGTTATAAAGTAGCGATTTATTATTCTTTGGTTTCTGTGTTTACGAGGATTTGATTAACCGTTTAAAATGATATTTGTCTCAGGTATTTATTGTCCTCGATGTATTGGAGATTTTATTGGAAGATAAATTCCTCAGTAAAAACAGATTATTTTGGTCACGTTAACTGAAAAACTGTCTAAACATTACTGGTTTTAATAGTAGGGCAAATGAAGAATAATTTTGTTAAGAAATTAGAGGAAATATGGTATGAACCAAGTGGGTTGTGTTTTGTGAACTGAATATTCAGAAATCGTTTTATATGGCTGAAAGAACTGTCGGTAGCAGGATGACGCATTTTATAAATTAGCTAAAATATTTTAGCCTTTATTTTATATATTTATTAATTCATTTATTTATTTACTTGTCTGTTGTTGACAATGGGTTTATATTCCTGGAACTGTGTGAACATACTGAATTTTTACAAGGAAAATATTCCTCAATACGGTACATTAAAATTAGTTTAACACAACACTGGTGCACTGTAACAGTAATAGGTAGAATTTAATTAATGTCAGTGCTATGCTATTCCAATTAGCCACTCATATTATTTGGTTTCGATTAAGAATTAACAAAATGCTACGTCTTGTGTGGAAGACGATTGGAAAGAAAAATCTTTACTATCTAACCTCTTAAAATTATCTTACGTGGAGAATTTAGGACCCTGAATTATTCAATTTAAGTTTTTGTTTCGATTTCAAAGAGGACAGGCCTATCTTGGAGTACCAAAATTTGAGTAAAAAACTTAGGCCGAACAACAATTTGATCCATCTGTATGTGTAAACAAACAAAACGGACTATAGAAATCTGTTTTTCTGTAGATTCTTCGCATTCGAAATATAGATTGGCACAACACGGAAGGGACTTTTTATGGAGATGATATTGGCCTACCTGATTTATATAAAAAAGACGCTTATGTAATAATTGCACCGTTATTGAAATACATGTATTATTTGTACTGTACACATGGAATGGAGGCATATAGGGATGATCGTGTCTGTCTCTCCCCATATTTAGGCTCGAGAACTGTTGCATAGATTTTGATGAAATTTGGATATGGCATTATGATTTCCGTCTTCTGGGTTGTTGCACTGTGTAGTCTGTAAGATGTCCACCAACGTTTCAGAGGTCATACTGCCTCCGTCATCAGGGCGACAACCCAGAAGACAGAAATCTTCATACTCACCGCTGTGAGAACCTCAAGTCTTACATGGCATTATGCCATCAGAGGTCACCCCCAAACTCGTATTTATAAATTTCCTTAAGTAGGTAATAACAACATGGTGAACATGCGAACTTGTGAGGTGAAAACGACATTAGTCACTTAATATTCAACAGGGTCGACTGACCATTTAACAAACGCAAATTTCTTTCAGTACTACGGCTTTAAGTTTGACATAGATAACTTATAAACCACCGCAAATAGGCACATAGAATTTTGTAAGGAGACGGACCATATTTTTATAAGTTATGCATTTATAAAGAAATTATGAACAGATTTAATTCAGTGAATGCTTGCTACCTTACATTTCAAAACCTTTCTATATCCTCCTGTCTGCAGTCTGAAACATGATGATGGTAAAAACATAACCTTACCTATTATTTTGTATGGGTGTAAGAATGTGTCTCTTACATAGCGAAAGAACATTGATAGAAAGTCAGAGAATATGGTCCTGAGGAAAATATTTGGACCTAAGACAGCGGAGATAACAGTATGTTGAACGTGGAGCTTCACAATTTGAATTTTTCATGAAATACTGAGTTGATTAAATGAAGTAGGACTATATGGAAAATGATGGAAATTCTGTTTCAGTTGGGAAAACTAAAGCAAAGAGACCACTTATAACTTTTAAGTGCAGATGGAAGTATTATATTACAACGGATCTTAAGGAAATTGGGCGTGGAGTAGAAACATCTAAACAAGTAATATGAACTTTGGGCTTTGTAAAAGGCGTAAGAGAGTATATAAGTACGGCTGCCATGACAGTCATGTGACTTTGTGTGGGAAAGAGGGGATTGTCGTTGTGTTTCCAAATTGGAATGACCTTTCTGAACACACAAAGAACGGCGTTTCAGAAGCCACCATCTTCTGCGTTAGCAGGAACGGCGTGGGCAGTACCAACTTAACAACGTTCGAAGGCTTTATTTTAACTATCGGCACCTTCAATGGTGTGATGCGTGGAGGAATTTTCAAACCTTCCACCTAACATCGACTCCCGGGCCGTCACTATTGCCCTCTAGACTAAGAACCAGCAACGCGACCTACTTGACATCGTACCAAGATATTGGATTGGGTTAATATTTCTGTTTAAGAGATTATATGAGTTTTAAGGATTTACATGTCGGAGGGATTTAGAATGAATTTGTCGCGGATATTTTGAAGATATTATTCCATTTCAGGCTTCAGTCGCTTTACTTAGACTACGCGATCCAGTGGGTGAAAGGCTTAAACATGAGAAAATAGACAGGATATTAGTGTGACAACTGAGTATGGCAAAGAGGGACTTTGAAACCCGATGCACGATGTGAAAATGATAACCAGTCAGGACACTTGGTGAAAAATCACAGCGATTGTGTAATATGAAGGTTGCATAATTGCTGGCGTAAAGAAGGAATATAGGAAACGAAAGGGAAAGAAATGGGGAAGAATGAAGAGAGAATTATGACAAAACGAAGGAAAGGAGACGAATGAGGAGAAATTACACGACATGAAACAAGAAGTGAATGGAAAGGATAGGAGAAAATGGAAGATAAAACAAATAACAAAAGGAAGGGAAGTGGAGGAAAGACATTAAACAAATATGGGAGCGGAAACTAAAGAAAAAAGTGATAAGAAGCTGAGGGAAGAGAGAGAAGAAGAGAACATAAAACAGAAAGAAACCGAACGAAAGGAGAAGTGAAAAGAAATAAAAAGTAAAAATGACGATGAAGAATAAAATAAAACGATGTAATTTCTGTCCGCGGATCACGGCGCGGTTTGATACACCAAACAAAACTCAAGTTAATTTAGCACCAGTAAATACCTTGGTGATAATGAAAGTTTGTATCGACGGAAATTTCAGCTGAAACAAGACGACGTGGGGCAGGATGTGTTTTTGTGCACATTGAAACTTGGCGTGTTGTTTCCAGGAGCAATGCCACTTGTTCCAGATACAGCGCGTTGTGTCTACACGTAATACCTGACACATGAAACACCAAGAGACAGGGATCCAGCGTAGGGCGACCTAGAGCTGCGCCCCAGTGTATTTCTCAGTGCCGGGACGCCGCCCTGGCACATCTTTTAAAGACAGCCGACGTATAGCAACGGGGGTCAGAGAACCTCGCCCCAAAAAGAACGGAGTAGGCTTTTCCAGAAACTTAGACAAATTTACGAATAAATATGGTCTTCGGGGTTCTGTCGCCGTGTAACCTTGTAGATGATTACCATCTTCAGAAGTGACTTTACTCTTGAAATTGATAAGATATTTTCCTCAGAAACGTTGTTGACCACCTACAAGGCTACACGGCGTCACAACCAATTAACCACAACCCACATCTTAGCCGCGAGAACCTAATATCTCCTATAGAAAAATAATGTACAGTAATTTAGAAGTCATACAGTAGGAAACTGTTTGATTTAACAATATTTTTCACAAGAAATAATCGAAAGGGTAATTTTAAAAGTATTTTTGTTGAAGGTTTCACATATAATTTAATTTCCAATAACTCTAAGGCAGAAACGTCAGCTGCATTTCGTGAGCTATTTATCGTCCAGTTTTTCTCTTAAAAATGACAAATTTATTTTTAAGACTGCGCCACTGGTAACGGAAACCTTACTTCGGTGCATCGGGGAGGCTGCCTTTGTGTCGTGGATTGTTGATGACGTCAGCATGAAACCTGCCTGAGTAAAACCACGGAACAGAGCTCTCGAACGGAAGTCGGACGGGTTATTGGCGTTCTACTGACGCCATATTGTAATTATAGTGGCACACTCATGTCCTTTTTGCGAGGACACTTCACAAAGTGTTCTACACTTCTCTGATATGAAACAGTTTACGGTGAAGATTCGACTCAATTACAGGTTATGGTCCTTGAATGATAGTGAGGTAGGTGATCATAAACACGAACCTCGCAGCAATATTTAGTGACGTCACACCGAGTGGAACGTCATCAAACAACCCCCGCCCCCCTCGCTCTATTTATAACAAAAACTCCCATCGAAACACTTTGTTTTATTTACTGAAAATAAAAATATATGACTAAAGAGCACTTCCCTCCCCAATCAATGCTCTGACGTCAGAGGTAGCCGACCAATGAGCGGTGACCTCCATTCAGTCGGGCCAGTGGCAGGCCGAGGCTACAGAGCGCGCCCGACTCACGTGGCGAGAAGCACAGGGCAGGTTGTGATCCTTCAGTCGCGTCCCAGCGCCACCGGCGGCAACTTGTGCAAGCGACGGAGCGAGCCACTCGCCTGCCTTGCCAGTGAGTGACACTCGCCTACAATCAGATTTATATTGTACAAGGTTAGCGAAACTAACCCTCATAAAAGCAGTGCAGCGAGGACTGAATACCTTACACGTTGAAATCTGAAGCAGAAATAAAACTACCTAACACTTGCTGTGCGTTTGGTCATGTGTCTTGCTACGCGATTGATGGTGGTGGTAGAGTCGTACTTGACAATTATGCAGTATTTAATAAAGCACGTCCTATTTCATTATGGCAACACTGGTGATGAAAACCCCCCGGCTACAAGTTACTGGAGGAAAGGTAAGACACTTTCTTCCAGCTCGTCACACACAAAGACGCCTTTCGTTTGTACACGTCTGCTCTCCCGTAATCTTTCGTAGTTTTATTCAGTCCCTACAGACAAGCAGGCGTGACCGCCTCCTTCGAAATATTTTCTTCAAAAGAAGTGAAAATCGTGTTCATACAGAAATTCCCCGGGAAAGATCAAATAATGTTTGCGAAAAATATTTTAGACTCCAAAATTTCTTATTTACTACGCCTAATGTAAACCCCCTGACTAACCAACAGATCAAGTACAGACCTTCGTCCAGTATTTGGCAGATATTTAGACATATCCTACTTTTCTTGGTACCACTTTCATTAAACAATAAATATTAGGCTCCCCACCATAAACACCCCTTCGCACGCATACGCCAACTGGAAACCTAAGTCTTTTCGATTCATTGGAAGCAAAACTATTCTTCTGGACGTTATCCATTGTCGTAATTATAAAATTATAAGACTACAACGTTTGGGAAGCTGGATTCTGTTTCCGTCCTCAGCTAAAAGAGAGGAAAAGGACAGAACCCCCCTCCCTAGTTGAGGTACATCCAGACCTGGACCTAGCTCAATCAGGGGGCCAAACAGATAGGCCTTCTCTCCTCTTCCTCCATTTTTACCTGAAGACGGAAGTAGAATTCAGATTCCGAAACGTAGTTTTATAATGTTATAATTATGACGATGTACAACGTCCAAAAGACCAGTTTTCCATATTAGAATGAACCGTCGTTAAAAAGATTCAGACTTTGACGAAACGACTGAGACACAGATTGGTTGCAACAGTTACCCAAATGTAATCTGTTCGTAATTACGTTATTGATTAAATTTTTATTTATTGTAGTTTTTTTTTCCAGATTCTTGAACCTGCCAAATCGTCAAAATAATATAACTTGTGGACATTAGTTAGTTTATAATGTTAATGTTTATGAAAATTATACCACGAATAAATAAATACATTTTAACGTTGTATTTCTGCCGTTATTATAAAATTTGAATACGGAACTTGAATAGTTCTCGGATACTTCAAAGCTTGGTCCAAGTAAAATAGTTCCATTTCTTTAAAAATCAAATGAAAGTAGCGCATAGCAGTACACAATTTACAGAATTCTCAACAATTCTCCAATTTATCGTGAAGTATTTTTCTAAACTCGCATTTTGTATATTGTGAAAGCTGGTAAGAGCAATTTTTTTGTCCAGTGTGAGATATTTATGTGAAGCTTGCAGGAGTTGGTACTCCTGCTATTTTAAAATGTGTCCTTGTTACGTAATATATTTTAGACTAAAATCTACTAAAATTCGGATTATCGTTAAGATTACGTGTGGAGGAAACAACTTTCTGAAAACTATTGCAGAAAAAATCAGGCGTATACTTTAAGCGATTTAATTTGGAATGGCAAGATTCACAAATATGGTCTAGTGAATTGTGTCCCATCTTAAGTCACACACGAATTGAAGATAATTTTATAAATAAGCATATATGCATGTTTAAATTTTGTCTATAATGTTTAGTTCACAAAGTGACCAGTCTCCAATATATAAGATATTATATTCCTGCATATGTAAACAATCTTGTAATTTTCGGTACTCAACAGTGTTCATAACTTCGTAACATCACTCTCATGCACCTCGAAAGAAACACTCTGACGGATGTAATATGAACTGGAAATCTACAGGTTTAGGAGCCTCTGTAACAATGAATATTATTCGTAGAGAAAAGTAAGTTTTCTATAAAAGGCAGTGGGAGATGAAAATCTCGGTCAAAGAATTCGAAATGCGTATCTTTAGAATAATTTTAAACATCCCATCGCAGCATTCATTTGCCTTGGTCAGTAGTCATGAGAATGTCCTTTGCAAAGCTCCACATTTAGTGAAATGTAATTGCAGTTACATTTTTTACGGGAAGGTACAGTTTTCTTTAAAGTATCTACAGCGTATTCCATTTGAAACCCAGTTATAACTTTTACAAAAGTAAACGACGAAATAAGTGGCGATATTAAATTCTTACAGCCTTATCCTGTCCTTGCAGCTGATGAACTGCTTGAAGTCGGCAGACTCAATGTAGTAATTACAGCTGTTTTATGATTTGAGGTTTTCACGGCCGTGAGTATGAAGATTTCTGTCTTCTGGGTTGTTGCGCTACGATGAATCGCCCTGATGACGGAGGTAGTATGACCTCTGAAACGTTGGTAAACATCTACCATACTACACGGCGCAACAACCCAGAAGACAGAAGTCTACAGCTGTTTTGTCGCTCGATGAGCGCATGTCACGGACAAACACTTTGTATGTCCCGAAATGTTACCAGTCCTTGCCAGGATATGCATTGTTAAATACTTTAAAAAGAGTAACGAAAGATCTTGAAGAGAAATAGCTTTGATAGTGAACACGTTCTGCTCGTGAATTCGCCATGTTCGCACCTGCACAGCCTTTGGGCAACTGACGTGAGCAGCGGCCTAGCTACTAAGTCGACCTTGACTCGGATGTCAAGGGTAAGGTTGGTAGCAAACCCTGCAGAATATAATTAAGGAAACAAAAAAGGATAGGGAAGAATGATTTTGAAATGGTGGTTAGGGAAATAAATATTATGAACGTGGGAAATTGAATGAAAAGTTCGAGGATGTATTTTAAAAAAATCGAGACAAACTGCCTTCAGATGGAACGTTCTCTTGGCTCATGTACACTTATGTAATCCACCTCAGTTTCTGTAGGATGCAACCAGTTGGTTTTCACATTAACATTCTCGAGGTATCCTATTTATGTGTATTCCCAAACTGTTTTTGTCTGAAATTTATTCCTTTGTTCGTCCATTCTTTCTTCGGGATAAACGTTTCCAGTTCAATGCGTGTCATATTGTTATAAAGACTTCAGATATAAGCGTTAAAAATTCCATTGCTGCTGGCTAACTCTATTTAAAACATGGCAGTAGAGTAATCATCATGGTTTTGCAGAACGTTACCTGCGTTTCTTCTCCGGTTGGCCTGATGATAGAAATTAAGTCGGTCCTTGTCACAGTTAAACATTTTAAATTGTGCTGCCTGTTGGTATTATCTGTCATTGGCTACCGGCTAGATATCTGGTGTTTGATTCCCGTATGGGTCAGGGCTCTTTCTTCGTGGGTAAATTGGCGTGAGTGTAAACCAACTTTTATCTAATACCAAGGTTAATACGTGGAGATACCTCCATTATCCATACGTCTTAATGACGCGTGAATAACTAACCACGAGGACAACTTTACCTTATATTCTTCCGTCTTGTAAATTCCATTAATTTTGCGTGAATTTTAAAGTTACGAGTATTATGTAATTTGATTGATAATGGGAATTTGTACGTTAAATTCTGTTTGCACCATCGAGAGACGGTAATACAAACAATAATTAAATAACTGCACAGAATACACTCCATCTTGAAAAACTAATGATAAATCTGCAAACAAAACGAAACTTGAAGCCCGTGCTCGAACCTTCAAACAGAATGCAATGCATTTCTGTCACTGGCAGACTTCTGTCATCCCCTTAAGATCACGGGTCAAGCCTTCTAGGTACTTGTACTTATGCTTAGGATAACTTTTTTATATATTACACTCCATACGTTGCTCGGAAAATGTCAAATGCTTGACAATAATTATTAAACAGACTGCGGATGTCTTGATAAACCCCGTTGTTTAGCCAATGGACTCTGTACTTGGCCAGCTGGACATTTGTTAACAGGCTTCAGTTATCCGTCTTTAACATTAATGATCGACTGTGAATAAAGAATAAAGCAAAATCCATTTCCCTTTAACTATTCAGTCATGTTCTTAGGGATGAGGTGGTGGTCTTCTGGGAAGTTGGTGATACCTGTCTTCTGTGTTGTAGCGCCGTAAAGTCTGATAGAAATTTACTAATGCTTCAGAAGTCCATACTGCCTACATCATCAGGGCGATGATGATGGAGACAGTATGGACCTCTGAAACGTCGGTAAACTTCTACCAGACTTCACGGCGCTACAACTCAGAAGACAGCCATCTACGTATTCACCGCCATGGGAAAATCAAATTCGACTCAGGGAAGTTGCACTGTGTAGTGTTCATGATATTGACCTACACTGTGCAACATCGCAGATGACTGCCATATTCACGTTTTTCGCCTTGAGAACCTCAAATCTCGTAAATTTTTCAGGAGGTCCAATCTGATGAAATGTTCCAACGACGTTTTTCGGGGGAGTATGAAGATAGTTGCCGAAATCTGTCTATTAAAAGTCCCTTAAATAGAGGCTACTTTTCTGGGAGACATCGCAGAGTTGAAGTGTAAGATATATTTTCCAACCACCCGCTACTGAAAATTTCATGTTTTAAAATTTTTCTCAATTTAACTGAAATATAAAAGAGCTGATGTCAGGTTTTCACAGTATAAAGATGGCTTTTCATAGAAGTTTGCCGACGTTTCAGAGGTATTTACTGTCTGCATCATCACGGTAGCCAGTACCTTTCAAATGTCAGTGAACTTCACCCAGAGTATACGTCGCAGAAACAGAAATGCAGCCATCTTTATAACACAGGTGTTCACAAGAAGCTATTTGATATACAATTTTAAACTTAAAATTTGGGGTCGCAAATTTTGTACAATTCAAAAATTGAGTGGAGGAGCATCGGCCCGCAGGTGAAGAATTAGATAAGTCTGGTTTAAGCAATTCGGTTTACTGGAATTAATGTTGAAACGAAACAGGACTATTCTGTTTCACATGAACAAGATTTATTCAAAATGGCGCTGTTCATTAATCATCAATCAATATTCGCACTTAATGTTCCTAGAGTCTGAGAAATAATTATTGTAAATCAGCCCTATTTTTCAACTGTTTTTGTGTTGTGAGCTGAAGAATGAAATCCTTAAAGTCGCTTGTAATATCTGGAAATTTAATGTTTTATTTTATGAAATTTACGTATTGAAACTTGTATAATGTTTAAGAAAAAGAAAGAAAATTTACTGCTTTAAAAACGATAGAATAAATGTCTATTTGGTTTTCTTTTCTGATAATAAGTTATAGTATGGCTGTAGAACTGTATCAATTCCTCTCTTAACGGTTGAGCTCCGCTCCCAGTTGGGGTCGTTCTACGGAAGATCTCACATCCCTTATTAATAACAGCAATAGCCTCTTGCAATGATTTCACTGTCAGTGTCCAAATCGGCATTGCAGAGTCAGCTTCACTTTTCTTAACCTTTCGGCGACCTGTTCTCTAGACACCAGTGGATGTTTGTCAGTTCACTTGCAGCTCTTAGTACGTGGCAAATGTAATTTGTTTTTTCTCGTCGCATTTTATATTCCGTTTTTTGTTTAATTATTTAAATTTTAGGCCGTAGTTTATCATTTAGTATTGTAGGAAGTCGGGCAGTCATGACTCAAAACCCCCTCAAATCGTGATCTATGAGAGGCGCAAAAGTGAAGCGGCGTAAACCGAGTCCTACCTGTATTCGTTATTTCTCTATGCGAGCTTTATGTTCTAACCGTAATTTTCTCATTAATTTGCGCATCCTAATAAAATTCGAAGAAGGGTTTTAATTCTGAGAATAACATTGGGCTCTGAAAGGATAATAAGAATGTGTCACTTGTGAGACTCGTAGAATGTTGTATTACGACGAATTTGTAATTGTACGGATCACATAGGGTCTACTGTGTTTTCGTTAGTGACAAACACAAGGGAAAGATGAGCTGGACACGAAGGTTGAAGGGCTACAGCGTTCTGGTACAGACATCTAATATTAAGGAGCGAAGTGGGCTGTGGTGTTGAAGCCTCCAGAAAGTCAGCCAGTCGCTGAACTCATATCTTGCATTCTATTTTTTGGAAGCCGTTTCTCATTAAAACATAAACTTAGGCAGGCCGAATTTAACTTTGGAATATTCACACAACAAGACTACAGATTATCTCCATCACCCGCCAAGATACAGCATAAGAACTTGGTAAAAACTGCATAGTTATGTATCAGAAACTGGAAACATAATAACCAAATCATATTTAGACAGAAAATTGTTTCATTACGGACTGTACTGCTAGAGAAATGACAAGGTTTACTATACATTGCCTTCTTTAAACGTGTTCCTTCATGATCCAATCTGAACTCGAAAGTCGCTTTGTTATTGGACCGTATTTTTGCAAATAAAAAGTCACAACGGTAAGGAGTTCGGGTAGAATGCACTGAACTGTTGCACAAAGAGTTCTGGACAAAGCTCACTCAACTACTGTATGGGATTTCCATTGAAACTCACTTTGTACAGAGAATTCGGGGTAGAACTGTACTGCTTTATGACGTCCATCTAAATTAAGCCTTATTTATGTAGCTACGAACTTTGCGTGTTTCCATTTTCGGTACATGCAATTATTAATGAAGAGTCCAGCTTATGTTCGATATTTTAGTGGGAAGTACGTTTAATTTCGTTTGAATGTCCGACTGAAATGTTACGGTTCAACAACATTGTTCAATTTTACGCGTTGCTCCTACAAATTCTGTACTTTTTCCTAATGTAACAAGAAATACGTTTAAAAGATGATAATGTGATTTCATTATCATAGGAACTTTTGTTACAGCTAGTAGTCGTAACTGTTTCATACATGACATTGCTAATGTTATTAATTTTATTATTATTTAATTTTCATATAATGTTATTAACCTACTTTATTAAAGCTACTGACGTCTCAGAAGTTGTTAGACACAACCTCAAAATTTCGCCGTCGCCATATTTTCAGTTCTTGAATTTCAAACAGTCAATATAATAAGCAAGTGTTTGTAGCTTAGCTCGTTCGTGATCATTTGTTTTTAAACGATTTTTAGCTTTATGGGAAAATAATCATGAATGTGCGTGTTCTTATAACCGTTGCCACGATAATGGTGTTAAAGAATTTTGGACCTCTTGGAATAATACTATGGGAGCCGAGATAGCCCAGTCAGTATAGTGACTAGCTAAGGGCTGGATGACTGGGGTTCGATCGCCGACGGGGGCAGAGGATTTCTCCTCTAGCCTCTGCGTCCAGACCGGCTATGGGGCCCACCCCGCCATCCGTCCAATGGGAACCGGGATCCTTTCCCTGGGGTAAAGCCGGCCGGGGCGTGATGCTGACCACTCACTCCCATCCAGTGCCAAGGTCAAGAAAAAGTAGGAGCTATACCTCCACCCCTCCCTCAATCGGGGTCACTAAATTCTTGGATTATGTCCATCATCTGTGCCCCTCCTACCCTTTTAACCTGAAGATGGAAGCAGATCTAGGTTCCGAAACGTAGTGTTTCCTTTAAAACCAAAAACGATGAACGTAATCCAAGATTTTAGTGACCCCGATAATGATATTTGATATTTCACTACATTAAATTGTGTTATATTTTTAATTAAGCATATTTTTGTACTTTAGTTAATTTTCATTTTAAAATGTGTTTTGTGGAGACAGTGCACTGAAACAAACGACTGTTCATTTATCCATAGCTTACTATATACACGTGCTTCTATATAACGCAGGACAACAGGTATTTACGTGTTAAAGCTTCGCAGTTTTGCAACTAAACAAAGATAAATAATTATTTTAATTGTTATATAATGCTTTGCTGCACTTCTCAAAAAAAATGTGCTTTCAAGTGAGACTTCCCATAATTCCAGGCCGCAAATTTTAGAATATTTCTCATATAATTTGTACGAATATTATCATATATCTTCAAAATGATTTCACTGTCTAATTGAAAACCTAATGTAAACATCCATACACCCGCCATTTCCTTCACATTCTACGTTAGAATAACACGAAAAATGGCGCATTTCTCCAGCACTAGTAGGCACATCTAATTTCAAAGTGAAGTTCGGGCACTTCCTACAATTTATTCGTACGCCAAGTGCCTGTTGTCTATTGTATGAAATTATAAATATACGAGGATGGGGTGATCTTTAATGACGTAATGAAAATCAATCATTTGGCTAGGAAGGTGCGCAGACACCATGATGATGTCATAAACTTATTTTTATTCCTTAAGAATATAAAGTAGGCTACTTTACCTTAAGGAGGTGTATTATGACTGAGGTTTCCACCAGAGTCCACGCGTTTTCAGATTATTACCTACATGGGAACGCTAATAAAATCACAGAATGTTTCAAAAATGATTTTTAAAATCTGAAAGCTTTCCGTGTTAAAAGCATAACATTGCACTTAACTCGCCGGTGTCAGGGTAAAGCAGTACAAGTTCTAAAAGTTCAGTATACAAAAAACAATTTTCGGATAATTCTCAACATTTGAAGCGATGTAACCCCCAAAACCGAAGTACTATATACTCAGCCCATGCCATAAACCTCGATTTGATCATCATAATAATATCTGATGAAGAGTGAAAATTATGCAGCTTTCGTACGTTTCATCCATTTGAGTTCCGAGTATCTCAATAACCCGTTCTTAAACACCGTTCCCTGAACGTGAAGGACCAAGTTTCACATCAACACAAACACAGGTAAAAATTATAGTTTCCCATATCTTAATTTTCACACGTAAAGACAGCACATGGGAAGAGAGAATTCTGAACAGCATGACAGCAGTCACTCACAGAATTCAATATGTTCTTAATTTATTCGTGAATGCACATATGAGTTGTTGCTGACTTTATCAAATATTTGAATACTGCCACATTTTAAAAGTAATTTATTAGGTATCTTCATATTAAGATCTTGTCCTGCAGACTTGTGCAGATACAACAACGTGTAGGGCTAGTTTATCTGTGAAGATGGATTTCTTCTGGGTTGTTGTGCCGTGTAGTCTGGTCGATGTTAACCAACGTTTCAGAGGTCATACTGCCTCCGTCATCAGAGTATGAAGATTTCTGTCTTCTGGGTTGTTGCTCTATGTAGACTGGTCGATGTTAACCAACGTTTCAGAGGTCATACTGCCTCCGTCATCAGGGCGATTCTTAGTATGAAGATTTCCGTCTTCTGGGTTGTTGCGCCGTGTAGTCTGGTAGAAGGTAATCTTCTACCAGACTACAACCCAGAAGACAGCCATCTTCAGACTCACCGCCGTGATAACCTCAAATCCTGCATAGTTTATCTGTATTTACTTCCAGACGAACCTCCATATTAGCTCAGAGTTCTGTGTTTGCGTATGTGCCATTTGTTTATTACCAACATCGGCATAGACCAGAAGCTGATTTTTTCGTTCAGTTAGAGTCTCTTTTCTGCTTTCATGGACCTTCCTTAGGGCGCATTTATATGAAAATTGAAAAGAAATGTTGATAAAGCATCTACTTGTTTCGAATCTTATCTAATAGAAAATTCATGACTGAAACGTTACCTACGCGTACCTTAGGCCTACTTCAGATTTCCCTGAATAACATTTTAATTAGAATTATTTTTGTGGTTGTACCGAATGAAATGACTCTTTCTCTCTCTCCTAACTGAATCATAGTCTTTCTTGAAGTTTATGAATAGCTATGTGCATTCCCATTGTAAGCTCTTCTTTTCTCCAGTATGTAACGAATGCAGAACATCTGGTAATCAGTCGATATATTACATCGAAACACGCACAGATAATTTCGGGTAATTTTGTCTAAACATGAGGTTAATCTTGACAGATGAATTTGCTTCATAACAATGATATTCCTCGATAATTACGGCAGTAGTTTTATCATACTTCGTTATAAATAGGTGCAGCAGCAAATTCCTTCAGCTTTGATGTGATGAATCTGTATGCTCTATTAATTATTTCTTATTCAAAATATAATTGTGTACTTGGATTACAGAACGCAATGGTTTACATCCTGGGATTGAATCTATCGAAATTTGATTGTCATTAACAATTTCGATCTCAAGACACGTACACCTAAGTACATTAGCTCAGCTGTACTTTTCCTCGTACTGTATAACATCCTTAATGCCACTTACATTCTCACGAAAGTAACTCTTCTACTTATTCCAAATACCGTAGGAATATACGAAATTAGTTTTATATTGGTAAACTTTTTCAAGGAAGAAAATCAAATATTTCTGGTACTGAAATATTTCCTCTTTCTGATTGTCGAATATTGGAAGAAAAGCATATGTTAGTACAAAACAAACAATTATTTCAGATAATAAATTAAGTAATTATCTCTGACTTTTCGACATGTCAATTTAAATTACCAAAGAATCACAAACGATTGAAGCTTTACACAAAACACCCACTGAAACGTAAAATCCTTTTATATTTCTGTTATTAATTCAAAATTATGTAGTTAATTTTTCTTAAATAATAGTAAATACAGACACAACATATATACAGTGTCCGATTTGTTACGTATTACGTCCACGAAATGGCATCACCAATAACATCGTGGGACTTCCCCTGACGCTGCGTGTCACACACGTGACAATCGCGTGCCGTAATACTCAATATGGCTTCTTATTGCATCAGCTGCAAACTGACATTTGAAACGTCAGTTAACCACTGACTATCATAAATTTTGTCAATCTCCTAGTCGAGCACAAATAAAGTAACTCTTTGGTAGCAGAAACCGAAGTTTGTTAGGTTGACAGTCCATCTACACAGCAATTTTTATTATAGGTTCAATGCTTTTGAAGAATCTACTACATCTTTAGGTGTTTCTCTTTAAGTGTTGGAAACACTAACTTTGCCACGTAATCAGCTTGCCTATTTTGGTAGAGTGGACTACCTAGATGTAGTTACCGGTGGAATGCTGTAGTTGAATAAAAGAATTGTTGCTTAGACGGACTGTCAACTCAACGATCAACACAAAACGGGGAACACCACTTAGAATCCGAAGGTCCAAAACCACCTGTACCACACTCAGCTATGTGAATACGAAAATAATCTATTCCATCCATCCCACATCCACAAAATCTACAGTCAAAAATTGTCTTGTTTTCTCGTCTTTCAGGTAACCAGTTTCTAAAATATATCACCACTAGAATTCTGATGGCCTGTACATTCTGGCTACATTTACAACCCATTATGGTGCCCTATGTCCCACATAAATCTCTGAGTTCGTCATTATACACTAACTCCATTTGTCTTAAAAATAAAGATGGAATATCTTCGATTCTAAAGGGTTCTGATGATGGTGGATTATACTTAAAATTACTTGCTATCTACTTATTTCTGTCGGATCCAACTGAGTTGGTACCTTCCATCTTGCCTGAAGACGTAAACAGAATCAGTTTCCGAAACGTCGTGGTTTCTTTCATTTAAACAAGAACGATGAAAAAGTTCAGATAGCAAATAATTGAAATTATTAATGTCCATTGACTCTGTTTAAGTTCGCAATGTAAAGGAACACAATGACTGTCTTTGATAAGTAATGTCAAATCTGAGGAAAGTTTGGAGGAAACAAAGTACTTGATATAGACCCCCTAACTTGCAATATTCTAATGAAAATATTTAGAGGAAAAATAAATAATATATTTGAGAAGGACACACCCATTTCTGAGCATTAAGACGTTTCACTGTTCCTCCCAGTCTGAGTGCAGTTAATGCAAGTGATTAGAATCAGTAGCGAGTCACAGCCAACAAGTGGCAGTCCTGAGACCGAAGACTTGATAATGGGAGAAATATCTACAGAGTGAAAAACGGCCCATTATATCATAAAACGTAACACATTAGCTTCTAATTTTACAGCAGGGTACAGTGACAGACTTCTGTGAACTAGGTTACGAGCCTGCGGGTTCATAATTAGAAAAAATATTTAATAATCTGAAAAATATCAACTGCTCGCAGAAGAGACTGAGCTGTTGCTTAACCAGTTATGAAGACTGACATTCAGTTGCTTTGTTAATTACTTTTGTGGCCAAGTATTATGTTAGTCAATTAGATCGTTATTTTATTTATCACACCGTCTAGTCACAATTGACAGTAACAAGTTAAGCAACCAGGTCTTATAACACCTTTTAAAAAAGACACGATACTGGACAGACGTATTTCCATCTTTAACAGATCATCATTGTCCCATTATAAATCTCACATCAGTCAAAGCAGTGTAATACGGTTCCTACAGTTTATCATCACATCATCTCCGAGGCCACCAAAAGAATCAGCTGAAGAACGAGCTTCAGCGTACCCCAAGAACATTCACCAAACAAGGCGTGAGTTGGATGAGATCTCTCATGCACTGCTCGGACTACACCTACGATAGGCAGGTGAGTACCAAGCCGAGGAATACGACTTTGTCGTTCGAAAAGGCGTCACACGTTGCGGCCGACGATAAAACCAGACGGTGTGGCAATTTCCGGCGGCTCCGGAGAGCTCAACACACAGGTTACCTGGCTGACAACACGAAGATGGTGGTTAACTTGAGGGAGATATCACTGGAGGATGCTCCATACGCTGTGCCAACGGTGCTATCCATAAAGGATATCCTCAGCGGTCTGCCGGAAATCCGACAGGAGTCAGTTATAATATTGAAGATTTCCATAAGCCCAAGAATGAGTTGTTCGGAGGCAAAAAGAGAGTTCTTCGAGTACCTGAGAAGCAAAGACGAACTCACAGTCTTACTTGCCGATCAGGGCGACATTACAGTGGTTCTCAACACCAATGACAAAAACTGGATTACTTCGACACTTTCAGGGGCCTTGTTTAAAGCAGACTGCCAAGAACATCACTGAGGTGGTGAAGCAAAGATCCTTTTCGGACGGGCTGTTGCAACAACTGCGAGGTCTTCAGAATTGTACGGACTCCCGAATATCCAGAAGGAAGGGGTTTTCCTTAAGCCCACAGTGAGCACCACCGGGCCACAACCCAACACTTGGCAACTCTTCTCGGAGGACACATGGGACTTATCTATCACACGTGAGGACCTCAATAGAGTTCACCAACAATATCAAGTCTCCCCGTGCTAGCCCTGAGGACATCCTCGTAAATTTCGAAGTTTCGACGGCCAGTTCTACGAGACCGATGTCGTGACTGTGGGTTCGCCATTTTTCCGAGCGTAACAAATTTCTTCATGGAGTACAATGAAGAAAAGTCTCTGGATGAGGCGACCCACAAGCCCCTCTGCTAGTTTCGCTCCGTGATTATATGTTCGTCTTCCGGACACGTTGTCTAGGCAAGCCAACTGACTTCATTTACCTGAACAGTGTCCACTCTATCGCGAAAGAGAAAGGCGGTCATTTTATCTTCTTTGTTATCGACGTCTACCGTATCCTGAAGGCTCTATGAGTTACAACGTTTGCCAAAGAATCTACAAACACTAACCTCTATCTCAAATCTAACTTCCAACAAATTGGCAGTACACGCTGGTGATAAAGCCAGATCTGTTTGAGACCTGGAAAGCTTAAAAGATGAGATGGAGTTTCTCGGCGCCACTTTTAGGCAGAACGACTACAGCGACCGACAGATACGACGAGCTCTCAATCCTGCGGAGAACGTCGCCCTGTAGAAACCTGTTTCTATCGCCTTCCTGCCCTCTATCATCACGACCTTCAAGAGCACCAGCAGGCTGCTGTTCCTGGAATATCGAGTCACGGTGGTACTTATTGAGCAGACCGGTCGTTTCATCAAGACAGCCCTGGTCGAAAGCAGCATTATTCTGGGTCATCTTTTCCAAATCCAGAACATTTGCATGAAAGTAAGAAATTTATCCAATACTTTTGCATGTTCCGCTCAGAAATTGCATTGTCGAGGGATAGTTTTAATGAAGGCCTGAAAAAAGTGTCTGGGGTGCAGTATTGAACTGTGTTGTTTTGACACCCCTAAACATGGACATTCAAGATATTATCTAACATGCACGATTCCGCCCGTGAATTTTGTGTGGTGGAGCAAAAATTCTTACCCAGTCGGTATTTATCGGTACCCGAAGCTCAAGATTCAACCAAGAGTCACATTTAGGAACATCAGCACGGACAAGCACGTGTTACAAAACGCTATACAATGCAACAATCATTTTGACATTTTCTGGCTGACTTATACTTATATCCTGGACTTCAGTCGCCATATTGGCTTGAGCCAAGATGAATGCCCGTGCAGCCAACGGCTACAAGTATGGCCAATGTAAGGCAGCAAAAATTACCGCGTACAGAAAAAAAAAGATTATTTACAAACAAATATACACAGTGTACAATTTCGTAGCAATTCTTAAACAACTCACAATGAGACTGTAACAACCCCCCTGCCGTAAATTGGTTCGCCCAAATTCCAGTAAATTAACAACTATGTAGAATACCGGCGTAGTATAACCCGTCAGAGTTGGTAGTCATGAACCCTTTTTATATTAAAGATTAATACAATTTATTGCAACACTATACTTTCAAATCCCATTGGAAGTACAACATTTAAGAAGAGCCTTCATAAAGTAATTTAAATGTTAGCACATTTTCACTGCCACTGAAGCCAAATTTCTGCCAAAATGTGCCGAAACACAACCTGCCTGAATCGAGACTCCAGCACAGACGTCACCATGGTCTCGTTTAAATTTCTTTCTAAAAGAGTAGCGACCGTCACATCGTACAGTCAAACGTGACGGGCATTGGCTATTATATTAAGAGTATATTCACACAAAGATCAAGCGTCAATGCCTTTGTTTGGCTAATAAATAGAAAAAAACGAGGTTGCTATACATTTGATACCAAGCTTCTCATTTGAGATTCAGCTGCCTCAAGAGATTAGCTTCTTTTCAAAAAGATTCACTGTCATAGAAACGATTATTTTTAATTGTAAACTAAACTTAAATTTTAAGTCAGCAGAAACTGTGTTTCATTACTATCATTTCACTTATTTCCCGAGTAAATGTTGACTTTTTTTGAACCGCGTCTCGTGCATCAGAGGTTTAGAACTCGAGCTTTGTACCTGAAGAGTCCGTCCAGCCCATGGCGCTGTAGTAACGGTGTTACATGAAGAACAGTAGCAGATGCGACAGTCGAATTATAACCACAAAGTTAATACGTTCTAGATATTTTTTTAAAATTTATTCATCTGTGAGTTGTGCGGCTTTCTTGCGAAAGAAATAACTTGACAGAAATTTTATTCTCAATATTCTTGTGGTAATGGTTTCAAATGCCATTGAATAAAATTTACCAGTTTCATCCCCAAAGCGTAAAGACAAGGTGACCACAATAAATATTAACATTTTGTTACTGAAAATTACGTTTTCTTACACGAGGTTATACTTTTCTAAAAAAATCGTGGATATCTACAAAGTTAAGTAACAACCGGTTTAATAATATACGGTGCAGAATGTAGACTATTTTATTAATTACGTCTCAATTCCTATTTATTGATGACAGGAAGGTCATAAATTGTAGAGTATGTATAAAAATCTGTTTATGGCATATATAAAATTATTATTATAGCATTTTATAGGAATGACTGAGGAAAATCTCTATAGATGTATCCAGGCCTTGGTGTAAGATGGGCTACTAGCAGACATGATGGCGCTGTTCTGGATTTTGGCGCCGTGTAGACTCGTCAGGGGATGCCAGAAATTCTAATAAACACAGTGTGTCAATTTTCATGGCTGAAGACGGTATGTTTCTCCAAAACGTCACCTGCCGACGAGTCTACATGGCGCCAGAATTCAGAATATCACTATCCCTGCCGGAAAAAAAAACACATTAATCCCACACTAACAAACTTGTAACAGCGTCTCAACTTTTGTTACCGTGACATATGAACACTTTTTTCGTTATTCTGAAGCCCACGGAAATTAAGATATGCGAGCTACAATTGTTTTATGAGTTATTTTAGGTTCATAAAGTAACCAAAGACATTTAGAGAAGTGAAATTTAAAGCAATTTGTCCCAACTCTTATTTCTATGTGAACCGCAATACAATGGCTAGGTGGAGGCGATTTAACACAGGGTTTTATACCCTAAGACATAGAACGCAACATGAATTGTTATAAACCGGTACGTAATATGTTATGTCTGTTATATTGAAGGCCACAGTAAGAACTGGTGTAAGTAGTCTGAAGGTACTTTACGTTTTAAGGCCAGTCCCTTGTTTAGGAGTGTTTCTGCTGCCAATGCAGTCTATCAGCGCATCGACATCTTTGACAAGGAGTACATTTTGCTTAGACATTTTATTTAGCCCATTTACTTGTAATTAACAGTTACACTGAGGAAATTATTGCCAGTGGTAATAAACAATGGGGAATTCTTCAAAGATGAACAATTGTCTTCGCCCAGACTATCTTTCCAGTAATTACTTTAATATTATTCTATCGTAAAATCACAGGTCTGCAAATTGTTCTATTCCATTGAAGTACAAATTTTGGTATGTATTTCTTGTTTCTTCAGCTGTCACTTCTTAATTTAGCGACCCTAATACTATTATTTCGAGTGCAATGATTTTAAAATTTGTCATTCTGTAATTATGTTAATTTGTCTATTATTTTCTCTTTCACGTGTCCGAATGGTCTCTACATGTTGCCCTTAAACAGCCTCAGTTTATGTTTTCACAGAAACTGAGACCATGTTCCAAACCCCCCCAAAAAAACTACAAAAACACGCAAAAACAGTTTTAATTTCACAATATTTTCTGCGAGTGTCGCATCTTCTTAAAAGTTTGCCAAAGAAAAATGCGACAAAGATAAAGATTAATTATTTTTGAGGCATAAATTCTCTAACATAAATGTAATTTTATTTTTGCCTAATGTAACATTATCTGCAGGAAAAGCCTCCAAAATAAGGGTAGAAATTATGAAAAATATATATGACGTTCATTTTGAGATTTCAAGTTCACAGGGCGACGAATATGAAGATGGCTGTCCTTCGGGTTAGTACTCGTGTAATCTGGCAGATTACCGACGTTTCAAAGGTGCTTGCGATGAGAACTTATCTCCCTGATAACGGAGGCACCAATCACCTCTGAAACATCGGCAAACTTCTACCAGAATCTAGGTCGCAAGAATCCAGTATACATTCATCTTCGACTCTTATTTTGTATAATTATAACTGCGGGGGAAACGGTTGCCCTTTGCCATCAAAATCGACTGACCACATTCACTATTTATAAGGAAAAGAGAGAATATTTATGTAATCAGGTACGTGTATGGTATGTAAAACAACAGGCCGTGGTAAACCTCTGGATGCTGAGTTTTTAAATTCCTCTATCATGTTTGTGTTGTCATGCTCGTCATTCGCATGCATGATAAGTCACGCATGGCATACAACAGATAGGAATAATTCTTCTTTTCGCTGACGTCAAACAGCACAGAAATCCAGGCCACATGCGACTATGTACGATCAAATCATGAAAAGGTTTAAACGATAATTACGCCCTGTACACGAAAAATATTATTTTTGATAAATAATGAGACCAGAACATTCGGAGTTTCGAGATCATGTTATAATATACTCTGATGAAGTCGAGGAGAGTATTTTGATGTAAAGATGAAATAACAGGAGACTGAAGAAAACTGCACAATAACGTTCATAATTTTCAATCATCACCAAATATTAAAATAAGCAAGTCAAAGGGCGTGAGATATATTAAAGACATTCTGTGATATTCTTCAGACCATATAGGCAAATGCCAATATAATTCTTTAAATTAGAACACAACCCTTTCCTTCTATGTCCTTTCAAATATATTACTTATTAATTATCCTATTATAAGATGCTATAACCGCCACGGTGGTCTAGCGGCTAGAACGCTGACCTTGTAATCCTGGGGTCTCGGGTTCGATTCCCGGCGGTGCCCGAATTTATAACTTGTGTTGGGCAAGGCCGTGGTCTAGGCAACACGGAGTTTTCCTCCGTGGCATCCCAACAATTACTCCATTCACACACAGAAGAAGGCAATGGCAAACCACTTCTGGATCATCTGCCAAGAACGTATATGAACAGGTCCCAGTCCGAGAAGAGAAAAGGATGGAAGGATCCTGTTCATATGGACCTGTCGTCAGACAGAACACTAAATAAATAAAAAATAAGATGCTATATAGTGTCAGTTACTGACAGAGTCTTCAAATAAAATATAAATAAATGAAGACATTTAGAAATGTTCATCAGCTTACATAATTAAAATCAAAAAACCTTAAAGAACGATATCACTTGGCAGGCCTAAACATAGATGGGAGGACTCTATTAAGTTATGTTAGGTCCACGTATTAAAAAGCATATTTTGATGTTGTGGACTTGATTTATCTGTTTCACGATACAAAGGAGCGACGGGCTCTTGTGGGCACGGTAATGAAAATTCGGCTTCCTTAAAAACGAAGAATATCCTTAATACGCAAGATTACTCATTATAAAAAGAAAACCTTTGCCTCATGAAGTTACTACCATGACTGAAGTGATTCAGGACGTGTTAAAACAACGGGCTGAACTTTCATGTTCTGGGAACACGAATAACCACCATTGTTGCTGAAAGATCCTAAAGATACCAGTTAATCTGACAAAAATAGGACCAGCACTACAACGTTGCCAATTTTCTAAATGTCCAACAAAATTGTGCGCATGCGTCTTGTTATTGCGACACAATATTATTTTGGCAGTGCCAAATATGGATCTTTGTTCATAGAATATCTTCGGGTTAAATTTATGTGGGTCTGTGTATTCGAAACAACGGTCAGAAGTTTATGTAATTAGTTGACTTATCCTTGTACGACAGAGGAATTCTAATCTTGTAATAATTCTCAAAAAACAGAAGGGCAAATTAACGCACATATACGAATGGACACAAATAGGACAGCCAATAGAATTTTAACATACAAACCCGCTGAATGTAGAAATGTGAGCAGTGGTAGAAAAATATGAGAGGATTCCTTCTGAATCGAAAAAAAAAAATCAAAGGCTTAACTTGGAGTTAGTTATCATGTATCAACAGACTTAAATTGTTTTATTTGTAATTAAGTATCGTATTGCGGGTCACAGAGTTTAAATGCTCACGTTGCTAGAAGTTCTGTATAAAAAATCACTGTCTTATATACGTCTGACATGAATACTCCTGATTGGTTGACAGATTAACTGACTTTCTGCCTCACAACCCAAATTACTTATCCTCTTGATGGAGTACCTTTAGTTGTAACTGTTAAAACAATGTCCTCCACTGATATTTGAGGTCCTAGTGGCCGAGAGCATAAACGTGGTTATCTTCCGGATTGTTACTCCCTGTAGTCTGGCAGAGGATTATCGACGTTTCAGAAGTGCTTGCTTATTCATCGCTCTGATGATGGAGGCAGCGAAAACCTCTAAACCGTCAGTAAACGTTGGCAAACTTCGTCACAACAACCCGAAATACAGTCTCTCCATGTTCTGTTTAAGTCTGCTCAGTTTCAGTTATTTATATGTAACTCCATGCGTGCTACATGTTCTATCTGCATCCACCTTTTATATTTAATAAAGAGACAAAGTTAAAATGTCTTCACTCTGGATAATTTCATCTGATGCACTTTAGTCATTTGATGCAAAGAGAACTCACGAATTGTGAATTGCATGGACATTTTAAACAAAACATACAAGTTCATGTCTAAAACGTCAGTAATATGTACATGTGCGGCATGATCAGATACTGAATGTCTTAAAACCAAGATATCGAAAGGAAGTCTCATTTTGTAGGATTTGATATTTTCACGGCGGTGAGTCTGAAGATGGCTGTCTTCCGGGTTGTAGCGCCGTGTAATCTGGTAGACGTTTACTAACATTTCAGAGGTCCTTTCTGCCTCCGCCCTTATAACGGAGGTAGCAAGGACCTCTGAAATGTCGGTAAAATTCTACCAGATTACACGGCTCAACAATCCAGAAGATAGCCATCTTAAGTCTCATTTTATTCAGCGTGAACACGTGTTCCATCGGCTCATGTACATCCGTGCAAATGAAGTCACCGCCAGGCGATTTTACTTATGCCCCCGTGTCAGCAATCTGGGACAAATTTGGCTCAGACTGCTTATTTTCTAAGTCTTTGACTAAAATGACCTGATATATAACCACCAATAACTTCTACCTCTTCAACCATTTCAAAACATATGCCATTGCCCACTACCGATTTATATATTATTTTGTGTTTTACTGTCAGCTGGCATCAGTCGCTCTACAACGGAAACTCTAAGAAATTCGCTCAAAGCTTTAAATGGCGTCTTTTCGATTGACAAATATAGGTCGTAATTTTGCAGATCTTCTCGCAAAATTTAATACACATGGGTTACCTTGAAGCATGACCAAAACATCCAAGCTTCAAACGCTGACAAGCATTGGATCAGCTATAAACATGACTGTACGTGGTAGAACGTATTCATCGTAACCTAACCTAACCTTAACCTAACCTAACGTAACCTGCACAGTGAGATTTGTCTAAGATATGAAGTCAAGGACACTTTTTGGTCACGGTCAAAACAGGTAGAAAATTAAAATTTTCCGATTTTGTTGTTGTTGTTGTGATTTTAGCCCGCACAATCTACTAAAGTCCCTTGTGCTTGTATTCCTTTCAGCACAATGTATGTAAGTACAATGTTACTTATAATTATGCTGTTCATTAACCGCCTAAGAGCCTGTTACTTGTTTGATTGTGTACAGATTTGTAGAAGCATTTGAATGGAATATATAACGTTCAGACTGAATGTATTGAATAAGGTACAGAGTGATGGAAGATAGAAATAAATAACGGAAGAGAAGTCGCCAGTTCGAACCCCTGCTGTACCACGAAATAGAAATTGGTATATGAGGTTGTTGTGTGGACTGGATAACATGAAAATCCGACGGAACTGAGCGTTCAAAAGAGGAATTATAAGTATGTATGTATGTGTGTATGGCCAGCTATTTATTAAATACCGGTGAAGAAGGCAGTCAAACAACACACGAAAATTTCCTAAGTAACTTGCTTGATAATTTTAAAAAAAGGATGTTTAAAATGGTATCTTCTACCTATAAAATTATTTTTCTTTGTAAAAGTGTGCATTATTTTACTTATTTTGCATTTTACCAGTTTCTGCTACTTTTCCAATAATTTGTTTTGTCTGGAAACACCAAAAATATTATTATCACATGCCTCGTGGCTCTCATACAGGAATGCAGTTGCTGACAAATGTTTTATATCTGTGAAAATAGATATTCATATCTGCTTTGGGTCAATTATAATAAATGGGCTTGTAAGCTTGTAGGACACTTTCAAGGGACATTCAGGTTTAGCATAGTCAAACTAACGTCAATCCAAACGCGACACATAATTCAGTGTGCTATTTTTATCTGACCCTGACTATCATGTGTGGTTATTAATTTTTTTTTTAGTTCCCAAAATAATGTTTGGCGCCAATTAAAAGAAATGTTAATATTATACAAGCTGACTTGGTTAGTGCACTGACGAAGCATTTTAGAGATATCAAGAGCATTATATTTTAATAGAAAGCACAAAATCTGAAGATAATGTTTGTAAGTTATGTCTGCCACGTACGATTACATATCTTACCATTATTTCAGAGCTTAATAATTAAATTCACGATATAGATAGTCCAGAAATTCTCTGCTTTAATGGAACTAAAATGTTCATGACTGTGGTCACAAAAGCCTGTAATTGCACTATATAACTGAATCAGTTAAACACAATCTACATCCTTGTATATTTTTTTGAGAACTACGACTCCAAAAGGGCATCTTCAATTTATGAGTTCCGATCAATATTTTATATGTGTTTCTCATTTCTCGTATGCGTTTAAATTCCCTACACAGCTCGAATTTCTTGATTCAATTACCCTAGCTATTTTATGCAGGAACCGGGATAGCTCAGTAAGTATATTAACTAACTACGGGCTGGACGACTGGGGTTCGATCCCCGACGGGGGCAGAGGATTTCTCCTCTAGCCTCTGCTTCCAGACCGGTTCTGTTGCCCACCCAGCCTTCTATCTAATGGGTACCGGGATCCTTTCCCGGGGGTAAAGCACGGCCGGGGCGTGATGCTGACCACTCACCCCCATCTGGTGCCGAGGTCAAGAATGAACAGGCGTGTAGCGGGACTGCTTTACTTTACATTATTTTTCTGCTATATTATATGACGCGTGCACATTATAATTCCCTTCACTGTGTAAGTTTTCCAATACTTCCGTTTAACACTCCTACATGCCCTTTCACAATGAGATCTCCATTTGTATTCTACTGCCTATCACATTAAAATCCATAACTTCGATTGACCCAGTGGTATTGAACATTTGGGTTCCACGAAGAACGCGGAATTTTACCATCTTCATAAGTACTCTGACTATGTGTTATGGTGTCAGTTCATTAAACGACGCTGTCTCAACTATTATACTTAAATATTATAGAATCGGAGAATGACCAAATTATGAAAATTTCGTCACCTTTTTTGAACCTTCAACGCAAGTGATTAAAAAATAAACAGCCTTTAATATCCAGTAAGTCTTTTGCGTAAGATTGTATTATGGGACTTATTTTATTCTCAGAATAAACGAGGATTATTCCCCTGAGCAGCTGATCTTGGTAACTGTTATACGTCGTGTTGGTTTTCATGTTACAATTCAGTTTTTAAATTATGTAGATGAGCTCGGCATTAAAGTCTTAAAGGTTTAAACTACAATCCAGAAACTGTAAATAACCACGAGAAACATTATTCTTTAAATTAGCCAATAATTTAACCTAGGAACTCTAATAGTGATCGATGCATACGAAATTTAACACATAAACCTTTCAATTAACCAAATTCTTCAACTCATTCAAGAACAGGCCGATATATGATAATATTATATTACTTTAAAATCGAACTCTTCAATTTTATACAACAGGCAATACCAACAATCTTGTGAGGTGGGGTCGACATTAACGTCACTTCCACTGATGACTAGTAACATATTTTCGGAAAATACAAAACTATGAGATACAAATTAACTACATAGGGGAGTGTATAAAAACAGAAAATGTTGACATGACCACGATTTGATCTTATGATCCCATGCACATAAGACCAATATGTTACCAGAGAGGTAAAATCTTTATACTGTATTGTTATTGATTTATGGTACTTAAAGAAGACTTTAAGACAACGTAATTTGTGTAGTTGGAAAATAAAGTTGTCTAAGTAAGATAACTAATATAATCTTGATTGATAATATTAAAAATTACCAAAAACGCATGTGTGCTCAGTACTGATTACATTTCTCCGTTCTTGTTAAGAAGATACTGAAGGGTAGATATGCACAAACCACGGCTTCGTGTTTATTTAATCATCGAGTCATCATGAGAAACTAAAAGGTCACGGCCTGTTGTCTTAGTGGAGGAGGAAGAGACTTCTAGTTTACAAATCAGGATACCGAAACCAAGTTATGTTCGTAAGTAATAGCATGTGCAGTGTGGCAGACCTGTTTTAAATTCTGTGGCAGTTTTCTTAATTTTGCATCAACCGGCCCAAACTCCAGAAAACCATAACTTTATCTTTGTGGTAGAACAGCCAGGAAACTTTATCATTACACAACTGTGTTGATGTCTGAAGGTCAAGATATTGATGAATTCATAGCGGCGCATATAAATAAATAAATAAATAAGGTCATTCATTTCATATCGTGGAAGATGAGAATACTGGGCAGGCAACAACACAATACGTTGTTTCTAATTTGGGTGTTCGTGTTTCGTATCTACTCCTATTAATTCCCTAGTCCTTCCTTGTAAACGCAAGACAGTGTCGTAAAACACTTATTAATATTTCGATGATCAAATCAATATTTTGAATTTCCCATGGCCCACTCTGCACTAAGTGCGTCTTCTTATGAATTAGGTCTGGCGTTCTGTCTAAAGCCACCGCGGATGACACAGGATTTAAGGACATTTGTGACAAACAACCAACTGGCTCCATTGAGCAAGTTGTCCCTTTATTTAACGTTTTTTGGTCCCAATTTTGTATAAATTTATTACTACCATATGTTTGATACTTCTCCAGCTAATGTAAAAATTATTGATTTGGTTTAAAGTGCGAATTATGAAGCATTTCATTATTAAATTGATTTCATGCGTCTGATACTTTACCGCTCTTGGGTCCACAGATTCTCTCCACAATTCAACTCTACGTCGCCCTAAATCTGTGTCATTTCGGCTTTCGACGATGAGCCTCATCGAATGTTGAAAATTATCGAAAACTTCGACGTTTATTGCAGTTACCATCTGACAAAATTTTGCAATGAACTCCAGCAGCGAAACCTGAAGATAAAGAACCTTATATCTGTGTTTTTCCTTAAGGGTGAAAGATAAATTTTCGCTCTCGTCGTAAAGTTTTTGACAGACATGTAAAGTGATATCGTGCATAACGTTGGATCATTTAAAGACGAGGGTCCTTTAAAGGTCGATTCGTACCTGCCATCACATACATGTCAAATTTGAAGGTTAATGCTGAAATTATTTTGAGAGCCAAACGAAACTGACGGATGCATTCTCTAGATGAAATTTTGATATTGTAGCAAGTATAACAATAGTTACCATTTTACGCTGATGAGAACCAACTAATACGTATATGGAGATATCTTTTAGGCCTGATGAAGGGAGCATAAATTAGAGTTGATAAACTGTTTTATATACCATAAAGAGACATTGAACATTTCAGCACTTACGAAAAAAACTCAAGAGCAGCGAAAGAAAAAGTTCACTTATAACAAATCAGCTAAAAATAATTTTTCGAAACATCTACAGTTACGAGTATGTATACTAAAGGTAACTAAGTATTTGATATCCATTTATTCTCATAAAGGATTCTTATCTGCAGATAATAGTGAATATAATTTAAACTCCTCACATTACTACAAAACAACTTACAATATATTGATTTATTTATCATTTCACGAGTCGGCCTATTACGTTACTGATGATGACACATTTCTAATTTTAATTATTGCAATAGACTTTCATTGTTGTCTACTATCTTAATGTTTCTTCGCAATTCATTAAGAAGTTTGCTTGGTTCGGTTACGTCTTGACGCAGGATGGGGTGATAATATTAAAATATATCCAAAAGAATATACGTAGTGGATAGAGCTGAGTCAGAATAAGATCAAATTATGGACTCTTGTGATCATGGTGATGAACATTATGGTTCCGTAAATCGAATTTTGTAATAAGCCAAAAAAAAATGCATGAAAGATACACATATAGTACATGATTATTTTAATATTTATTTATTTTTAACTTGTATTTTCTGATGTGTCTGTTTTGGGAACAGAATTCCAAATCTGGACTTGTAATATTTCTATTATAAATGTTTACGGATTTATATATTCACTGCTTATAATATACTGGAATTTTTTATGCATTGTAATTATTTTTTATTCATAATTATGGTAAAATTAGTACATATTTTTATTTATTGGACTTAGTTCACTTTCCACCTGTCGGTGCTTCATCAAAACTCCAGAATTCCAATTGTAGAGATTGAAGGGGGAGGGGTCATTAATATTATAACAAGAAAATACAAATGTGGCATTATTCTTAAACAGAAATATCTTACAGACAGATTATAGTTTCAAACTAAACCTGAACACTAAATGTTTGTTAATTACAAATGCTTATTATATTATGTAATAAAATAAGTAGGTATGAAGACAAATTAGTGTTCTAACCAATTAATGCATTCAAGTATAATTATGATTATAATAATGATACTGAGAGCAGTGTGAAATTAAGTGATGCGCAATATAATCTGCGCAGTATCCAGCTATTAGTTCCTTCAGTAATCCAGAAAATTTCTAACGATTTCTACAGACTTTTCAAATAAAAATCGTGAACAACCGTCTAGTTACTGAAGCCTGTGAAGGCCAAATTCAACTCTTCGTAAAACAGGTGTCTCTTCCCTTGAGAAAGAATCTTGGATACATATAATACGAAGAAGTAAACTATTTCTTATCCTCACATAAGTATTGTTAGGGTGATTAAATCAAAATGGGCGCGACGTATAACCCACATTATGAAACAAATAAATGCAATATAAAATTTTTGTTGGAATATTTCATGTTAAGGAACAAACTTAGAAGACCAATACATACATTGAACTTTAATAGTAAAACATATTCTAATATATTCATGTCGTCTATGAGAATGTGAAACTGAAAATTGTAGCTCAAGAAGTGTCAATCATCGGAGTTTTGTGAAAACTGTTATAAAACTTTAGGCTGTATAACAGAGAATTATTTTACCAGCTGAGAAATTGTGAAGTGCAGAATGACGACCATGTGTTGGACACATATCCCGTACTTTTTTCAGGAAAGAATCGATTATTGATTTTCCTTCCATTTCTTTGTCGCTGATCATAATTATTTGATAATTGTGTTAATTTGCTTCCATCAAAACTACTCATAGGTAGGTTTAAACTTCTAAATTTTAACAAGAAATTAAATATACAGCGAACAGGTATTCTATAATAACAAATCAGTCAGTTTTTTACTCTGATTTTATTACAACATAACTAATAAAGCTAACGCTTAAACAAGGCCTTCTATTAATTTGGGGATGAAACTACAGGATGTTAAGGCTGTCATATAAATTATAGTGTCGTATTGTTTTTAACTAGGAGTGTGCCACGTTTGTTAATTTTCGCCGAGTTGTCGGACCTGGAAGGCGAGGAGAGGGGGTAGTGACTTGTAGAACTGGTGCACATTTTGAGAGCACAATGTATGTGATGTTTCAGCCATCTTGTGGCGTCGCGACGCACGGGCAGGACGCCTGTGTGGGACCTCGCGCTATCGCTACCGACCAGTTTTACGCCTAGAGTCCGCTTGAACAGCAGCAGTGCTCGTCCCATCCTGACTGCAGACATCAGGAGTGCGGACATCAGCACCAATTAGCAATAGAACAGCGCCTGGATATTAGCAGTGGGGCAAATAACAGAAATAGTGCTTCGAAATAAGGTTCCGTCCCGCATTGCCCATCGTTGTGAGTCGCCATAAATACTCGTTTTGACGTCACCTGCTTCTCTTTCTTCTGATTGGTCAGCTTGTATCTGACTTCAACTTGCTCCTATGATTTGGGCCTTCGCTATTTCTTTAGAAGAATTCTCCGATGAATACAAGAAAATAATAAAACCTGGAAGTCGTGGTATCGGGTAGCCGAGTATTGCAAGAAGTCACCTACTGATCTCTCTAAAAGTGAAGGAACATCAACATAAGCTGTTAGTGAAACAGTACTTTACACAGACCAATAAATTAAAGTTAAGTGTTTGCAGAGTGATGTCTATGTGACTACAAAACATTTTAAATGTTTCATAAACTTATTTGTTATATCTGTGAAATACGCAATTAACAGTTGAAAGCAATATGACATACATCTTAATATGAGTTAAGCAAATGATAGGATTTTGTGCTATTCTACTTTTGGTTTGTGTTTATTTTCCAAATATTTCACAATTCAGTGAACCTAAAAGACTTTTAATCCAGTCAAGTCTTTCAAAAGCATCAAATGATGTACCAACTATTTCATAAATACTCCACGGCCATATATTTATGTGAGAGGTTTGACAAACTTTAAGTTCTGCAAAGCGACAAAATGACTGAAACATTTTGGCCAAATTTGTGTTTGAGCGAACTTAATCGTGTTTAATGACACTTAGCATTGTGTATCGGGACACTTCATGATTTGAACTAAACACATTCTCAGAGCAGGCGTTTCTAAGAACGTTAAATAAAGATGTGTTTGTAGACGTGGGACAGAAAACTAATAACGAATAAACACAAGTGTTTGTGTTCATCTTCAAAAATATCAGTGAATCTTTAAATTCAGTGTTAAGTACATGTGTTACAGTGTTCGATGCCATAAGAACGGACCCGGCTCCAAATGCACAAACGAAGGAAGAACAAAAACGAATTTGTGATCATATTGTAAAACAGAACTTACGGAGTGACGAAGTTTCGAAACAGAAATTATTTCCTTCTAAAGCGATCATTTGAAACAGACATAAGTACTTTGAGTGCTACAGCTTCAAGTGCCAAGTGATGAACGTTTTAGAACTGGGGCTTGGTTTAACTTTCAGTCCTGCAAACATATCAGGAGCAAATTACCCGTTTCCTTCCTGTTCCAGACTGAACTCCAGGCATAGTGCATTATATACAACAAGGTAGACCAGGGTCGGTCGAATTTGTTGCTGTAAGTTCAAAAATATCTTTACTGAAGTGCTGGTTGCATACTGCACTGGAGGAGGGAGAAGTTTAGCGATTATATTTCAATCTGGATTCAAGCAAAAAGTAGAATTTATATTTGATACTTAGGATTTATGAAAGTTGGATAGCACAGTGAAACTCAAATAAAATGTGTTTGCTATTAGGAATATAAAAATTTAAAATAATTTCATCGATATTGGCATATATACTGAGAAATTCGAATGATGCAGAACATTTATTTTGAAGTATCTATACTCTTATTGCTGGAATAGATACTTAACTGGTTATAACCTTCCACACACTAACAGCTAAACTCTAAACTTAGCAATTTAAAGTATTAATGCCTTGAAACAATGATAGTAATTCACAACCGAGATAAATTAATTGGTTTATATTGTAAATTGATATTTAAGAAAATGTTCACATATTTTGACACAACCTGTGTCTAAATTGCCCATCTAACATCTCTGATTGTTTGGCTGCGCGAAGCCACGGTCCGATTTAAAATTTTAGGCCTACGGTGTGGATAGGACCAAGCTTCACTTTGCGACGAGGGCGAACTCTAAATCCGCGTGATTTGTCACAACAGGTCTTGTTCATTGAAATACATAACGATATACAGAAGGCCCAAAATTTTTTGGGACTGCACCTAACTTCATACCGAAAAATAAATTAATGTCGTAGGTCACATTTGAACAAAGTGTAGATTAATTTACATTGACATATATTGCACAACAATGTCTCAAACCGAACTCATATGCTTTTGACACAAATTATATAAGATTAGAAAAATTTTGTTTCATTATTACTCAGACTATGGGACAATATTGATATACATTAACAGCTACATACCTTAAACACAGAGAATGTTCAGATTTAATATTAGACAAACGTCAAAATTCCTTATGGGACAGAGTGGCAAAAACTTAGAGCATAAATATTAATAACGAAATGTTTGTGTGTTTTGAATAACAACAATGAAAGAGGTGTATCATAGAAAACGCAGTTTTACCTAAATAAGATCAGAAACTATACTTTCGAAATCAAAACCCAAATTTAAATTCATTAGATGAAAAATTCTAGGCTTTATTCAAGAGAGGTCTTCTGTATTGAAAAGATAAGTCTAGAAGCTTTTACATCAGAATTGAAAAATCAGTACCAGTATCTTACGTACTAAGATACACTCTAGTGAAATTTAAGACTCCGTTATATTATTCTTACAACCAGAACAATCATAACATGTGGTGGATATTGTTATTAACTGGGTAAAATTGCTAATTAATCATATGGTTTACAGTCTAACAGGTTTAATTCAGACTCAAACCTAATTTTATGTGTCTGATTTAAATTTATATTAACCTAAATGTATAATTTGGCAGTTTACCACGCATTGTCTTAATTTTGACTGTTTAATGATATACGATGTCATATAACTAAAAAATGTTATGCTAAAGTGACGCAGCTTCTGGTAATATTATAATACTTCATTGTGTAGGATACAATCAATCTTACAAGGTTCCCTTATATTGGATTTCATTTGTAATATCAAGTAAAAATATTGTGGACTCCGACTGAATTTGAAATCATGTCCTCAATAAACACAGTAGAATTTAAAGTAAATACATATTCTGGATATGCCTCACAGGAAACAGACAAAGTTCGGTTCTTGTACAAAATTTTGCTACAGCCGCATTCAAAATATTATATCCATATACGGTTGTTTGAAGATACGCTCCCACGAGGGCAAGGTCAGTGTAATTATATTACACTGAGATCTAATTACAAACGTGCTAGTTTCATGTTACAACTTTGAATTATATGTCTCATTTGTTCGTTTTTGGTCACCGTTTTGGTACGGTTCCAAGAAGTCTGATCTAATATTTTAATCAACAAAATTCCTGAAACTCAGTAAAAATTTGGGACGTAAAATCAAATCATTCTAAAGGCAAATATGTTCAAATTTTCTGAAATGTATTACAGAAAATTACAACTCGTTGTTTCAGTAGAATTCTGTATTATATATATATATATATATAAAAACATGTATGAAACACGTTCTGTTTTCTTTTGATTGAGAACTCTGATATTCGGAAACAGATAGAAATTTAATTTGACTTACTACGTTCGTGGAAATTACAAAACACAAGGCATTCGCGTTATGTTGCGGCGTCATGAAAAGTTCAGGAACTGAAAACATGACGCAGCTGAAAGACAGATCGATAAAAATTTATCGATTCAAGTAAACATTTCCTTGAAAACTATTCTCTTAGTGATACATCGGTACAGCGTATCATCTACTGATAACTATTATATAAACAAACTTCACATATATACAGTTCGATTTAATATTTTGTATTATATCAGAACTGCGGATTTGAAATGACAGTTATAAATAATGAGAAAGATCTATTCATAAAGCATCATAGAGAACGAAATTATAGCTCGAAACATAGTGGGCAGCATTTAGTACGTATTATAAACATAATGAATACCTGAATATGTCTTTCAAAGTAGTTATTTCAGCAGATGCAGTTGGTAACTTCAATTTTGCAAACTAAATATTTATTAAAGTGTCAGTCACGAGACAACATTCGTATGTACTTTACTATTCGTAGATTCAGAAAAGTGAAAGAATTTTAAGTATTAATTTGAGATAGAAAATGTGTCAGTGTTATCCAGTTACATTTGTAACTTTTAATGAATTGGTTTTTGTAAACACAATACTTATGAAACTTTCTCACTCTCTCCTTCCTGTAGAATCTAGCCATAATATAATTTCTAACATTCACTGAGATTGTCTCTAAATACACAGTCACATAATAAAGAACGAAAGATAATCAGAAGTTGTTACTGGTTCAATAACTTGCTCAAGCACTTGTAGCAACTGACGATGAAATTTGAACACTTCAGCTGAAATAGACGCTTCATCGTATAGCCCACTATGTGCACATCGACAGAACACTTGTGATTGACTGCCAAAATAAGAACACAAATGAAATAATGATAACTCTTAATACGATTAGTCTTTTATGCACAATAATTGATGATTTCTCTAAAAAAACTGAAGCCATCAGAAGGAACCAGCGAAAGTGAAATCATTTCACATTTGCAAGTGCTGAAGAACTGCGTTGTTTCCAAAGCAGAAGATTTAATATGTAAAAAATCAGACGTCTAGTAAAACAGTTTATGCATACGATAACAACTAAATTCTATGACGTTAGTTCAATCTGAAACAGACATACACCTACTGAAGAAACAGACTCCATCAAGACTTTTTTATGGATACGAACAATTGGCTCACAAGTTAAGATGGCTACTGGGAACTGCGTAGATTTTTACTACTATAATTTTATCATTCAGATAACGAATTATATACCAAAGAATAGACCAACTTTGGGAAACTTTTATGTGATAATTTGTAGACAAAAAGCTCATCATCAATAATAGCATCTTTTCTGTATCCATGAAATTACTGACGATGTACCTCAATCCCATTGGGAATAGACTCTTAGACAAGATACACGAAGCCCGTGTCAAAAATTGTGCATCATGAAAATCTTTACTTCGTGGTTGGGCGAAAATGAATTCTTCACCAAAGAAACCGACAAGGAGGAAATGAAAATGCTACTTTATGCTGACCAGAAAAGCACTAACTGGGATTCCTGTTACGTACATACAGAGAAAATTAACAATCAATTTGACCGTAAAATATACGATATAGGATTTGCCAGGAAGTATTCATGTCTTATTACGCGGTCTTACCAATGGGTATTGGTAAATGTTAGCAGGTAGTTAAAAGGTTAGGTTAGCAAATAGTGCTTGTTCAAATCTTCGGGTGTGTTATGCAATTCCAAATGGCATAATAACTCACCTTGTTGCAACAAGTAAGTCTTGAATCAGCAGTGAAAAAAATGTACTTTGATGATTGAAATGTCTCATATATTTTTTAAATCACAATTTTTCTACTTCTTGCAAAGTTTTTATCTATTATTTTGACTTCTGTTAAACTTTTTAAAAATATAACTTAGATAAAGAATTTATGTTTCTAAACCCCGAAAATGGGGTTTTACCAACAGTGAATAGGAAAACCCTGAAATATGACGCGAATAGTTCTTTTTTCGGCCTTTTATCAACACTGTTTGGTAAAACCTAGGTTTGTCCGGTAAATCCTAGGTTCCACCAACATTCGGACTTTTACGGTAACATATATACACTTACGTGAAGTTCAGACCTTGCGTATCTTTAAACATTACTGGAAGATTATGTCAGTTTTCTGATACAGAATCTACAAATAAAATAAGTTCGTACATTCAACTTTAGTTTATTCGTAAGAATAGCTCATAAAAATTAGCAACTTTCTTTGAAAATTACACTTCATATGATATTGCAAATAGAGTTGGCCTACGTGAAACCTTTATGACATTATTTCAGAGACAGAATATTTATAACCTAACTTCGACGTTGGAGAAAGTTGCTTAACGGGCATACTATATTTATTACCGTAAACCACGAATAATTTAGATACATGAACACGAAGATGTCCCACTATACGCCATGTAGGCGCTTGGGGGAGAGGATTATAGCTACTACTCATTCTTAACCGCGGCATTACAGTGGTCAACGTCCTTTACCCCCGAGAAAAATTTTTTTGGTACCCATTGGATAAGAAGCTGAGTGGGCCAAAAAGCCGGTGTGAGGAACAATCCTCTGCTCCCGTCGGGGATCGAATCCCGGTCGGTCAGTTAGTAGCCAAGCACTATACTGACTGAGCTATCCCGGCTCGACACATGAGCTGTGAAACTGTTACGTTATTGGTTAAGTTCATCGAAAAGTTTCTTGAAGTGTTACAAAAATGCCTCTGAGAACTGTATTTTATTAAAAACACCAAACGTATTATTTTAATTCAGAATAGATGTAGTTGAATAGGTTGTCGTGTACATATAGAGAAAATAGATTTTACTTATTTTAAGACTAAACGTTTAGCAAACTTAAGACAAGGACTCAATTGAAATATTTATGATGTTTCTTCACGATGAATGTTGACCACTAGAAACTTATTGAAATTGGCCAGACATCGACAGAAATGCAACTTGGTCTTACACTGAGACACCTGTCTTCATTTCTTAGCATTCATGGTTATTTTACGAAAGGACATTTGACCACTCTGGATTATATATTAAAAGTGTGAAGGAAGTATATGATATTTTGTAAGATTGGAATTCATCAGCCATGTCGACGATATTTAAGACTGACACTAAACCATCTGCTTCCAGGCAGTTGAATTTGGTGCATATGTTATAGCCCAAATAACACGTCCTACATGAATGACACAAGCTGAATTGTCGCTTAAGTTTCGAAATACGACATCATAACCTGTTATGAAGTTGGGAACAGCAAAACATAAAGTGACCTTGAACAAACCTAATGGTAGACAAAATTTAAAACACAATTCATTTACATTTGTAAGGAAATTAAACTTAAGAACAGAAGACATGCAAGAGAACTGAACAATTGTTTACAAACTGTAAGAAGAGTAAGATTTAAACGCTTGCAGATAACTAACGTGTCTTCATAATTTCATAACTTAACGAAGCGTATCAAGATATTCTGGACACACAACCCTTGAACGTAATTATTATGCACTTATAATACCGCTTAGTCTGAGATTTAAAATAGCTCTCCGTCTGAACTTCTGTGCTTTTTAGCTATACGTTTATAAAATTTCCTAGACATAAAATGATAACAAATCTTCAATCAAAGAAAGTCAATATATTTTTTCGGAAGTTGAAGTTTAAATACGTGACATGTTTTGGATATGGAAACACACAGTCATTCATAAATTAAAAATGTACCGTTGCTACGTTCCTAATGTTGACGATGCAATTACAAAGTATCATGTCTGGGAAGCTCAGTCTATGCTTAAGCACCAGAACCGTCAAAATGCGTCTTTAATCTTAGCAGAGGACACAGACGGACAGTCACTCGTAATTCGTTGATGGAGGAGTAAAAGTAAAGTTTGTGTAGAATTATTGTCTTAGGGATGCTAGTGGGTTGGATACTTCGCAATGCATAAACACAAGAGCAAATGAATGGCAACTTGATGAAACCACTTCTGCAAATCAACATACCTGATGCAATTAATGTTTTTATTCTTAAAAGTTTAGCAACAGAATTTTACCAGTGTTAGGTTTCAATATGACCGCCAAATTAACAGTATTTTACTGTGTATAAGCTGAAGCTTTCACGACGATTGAGTATAATGAATTCTTCTCGGGCTACCAGCTGTGTAAGGTGAGGAAGAAGACGGTTCTCGAAACTTTGGTATTTTCTTCAATAAACCACCTTACACGGCTGGTAGCCCGAGAACAATTCATTATAGTATTTTGCTATCATTATTACAAATACAAGAAGTGGCCCTCGTCTCTGGAAGTTTTCTAAGATATTATTATGTCCCACGAAACTGGACAGATATAATTTAAAAACTTTTTCGATATTGGACGAGGATTTGCCACAGAACTCCCGTTACAATTATTCCGAACTCAACACAGTTTTCTCTGTAAATGGCGCATGTTCAACTATTTGGTTTCTATGGCGAGAACAATAAATAACTGCAGTGCTGGAATGTAAACTCTCCGTGTATTTATTACACGAGTCGAAAAACGTTACATTTTTTAACACGAATAAAAATGCTCCTATGTTAAGCGCGTCCTTTGTCACCACACCATAGGTGGTTGAGAATGAAGAATATGGCCTTCACATGTGGAATGTGGCGGTGAATTTACTGCATTAAACAGTGGCGGACAGCCGACAAGGAGTGGTCCACAGTTTTGGATTTGAGCTAGGGCTAACAACTCTTAGTCGTATAACGTTATGTTACGAGCATTTAACATGAAAATTACATTGGACGTTGTACGAATTTAAAATGGCCTAAGCGACATTTGAATGTAATTCAAATTGATACTTGGAATGTAAGGTAGATATTTATGTGGATAGACGTTTGCGAGTCACTGGTTAATTTGCTATTAAAACACATTTAGTTCAGTTATTCTGTAGTAGGAGTCCATGTCGCCTAGCAAAAATGAATTTTGATAGAGCAGCCGAAGGTACTGAAGATGAGGTAAAAGTCAGCTGTAATGTAGAATTTAAATGCACGTTTGATACATTTCATACCTACTACATGAACATCATCGAAGAATTCTACGCCAAAATCGGAGGTGAAGACATTTTCAAATAAATAATTGATAATGAGAGGTAATTAACTATGACACGTACACATTATACTGTTTATTGAAAAATGCACATCCTCATTCAATTTATCTTAAGAAGAATTACTTTTCTATTGTGATATATTCAAGAATATTTTGGAATCTAGCTGATGATATGACATACAATCAAACTGACTGTAAGTCACTTGATGGAAGAGAACAGACAATTAGACTCATGCCGATCTTATACAGAGTATGATTTATATTGTTGCAAAACTTATGGAAAGATTTTCTATAAAAACATACAAGATACGGAATCTAATGTCATGTAATTAAGCGACGTTCAAGTTAAATTAGAGCCCTAGGTTAAAATTGTCTATGTATTTTTATCTTTTAAAATTAAAAAAAAAAATGAAGGCACGAGAACAAGAAAATTGAATCTACGACAAATTTAGAAAATCACGACTTCATGTGGGATAAGCAGAAGTTTTATGAAATACGCTGTAGATTAGTAGAGAGAAGTTTGTGCACACTCACAATTGTTTGAACGAGGTGGACATATCAGTTTAAACGTCGATCTAGACAAAATTTGGGGGCGATATACAAAATTCAAGATCACGATGATGGGAATAAACCATAACAAAAAAATATCCAGGATTTCTATAAAGGCAAACGCGGATACGACGATAAATGATATTGTTGACAGACTTACGGAATAAAAGTGTTTAGACGGACAGAAATTTCACTTTAGAAAACTGAAAAATTGGGCGGCTGATGAAGTAGGATCCTGAAATACACTCTGCCGAACCCTTATTCCAAGAACCAAGTTTTAATAAAGCTGTAATTAACTGAGAGATTTAAATTTAACAAAGCGTTTTATTCTGTTGATTGGTGTAGGTACTGACGCTGTGTGTCGCTACTCTGCATGGCATGAGTTTTGTGGTAGGCGTTCTCTGTTCTAAATTATGTAAGCTTGGAAAATGATTTCGTTCTGTAGCAAAACTTTTTTCCACTCTGATTCGGTTTTAATTCAGCCAAATTGTGCGGTACGTCTCAGTAGTTATTATTCTGATGCGTCTTTGTATTATACTATCTAGATATCAGTATCATAAGAAACGAATAGGCAGACATAACACGTCACACAGATAATTCTTACTTATATAGGCCTATTGAGTTTCGCTCGACAGCAATTATTCAAATTGCTGTGACTGACATGTACCATTGCGCCTTTGTTCAAGATTTCGTGGCGTATCGTGTTACTTTTTTTTGCGTGGGTGGTTGTTAGGCCCCTGTCCAGACCTCAAGGTGGAAGACTGCCCCTTTTCACCTGTTCATTACTGCCCCATAGCTATCTTCCCTATCTGCAGGTCGTCTTTTCCACCCACATTTCCACAATTAGCGATGCTAAGGTGGCAAGGGACACATCACGGCGAGAGATGAAAAACGCAAAAGCGTACACAATTTTGATAGCAGATGCTAAAGGTTACAGGAAAATTTGGAAACGTAAACGCAGATGGGATTATAATATCAAAATGATTCTTAAAGAATCAGAGTGTGAGATTGTCAACGAATTCAGGAAAGTATCCGGTAGCGAGCTCTAGTCAATGCGGCAAACAAATGTCTGGTTGCATATCAGGGAGAAATTTATGAACATCTGAAAAACAGATGCTGTGTGAGTCAGTTATCCTCAATAATAATCGAAGGCGTAAGTTACTGCAAATGAATCCTGGCTTCCTTTTCTCTATCGTCCATTTCTGATTTCTTCAGGGAGTAGCTATTGGCTTTCTCTAGTTTAAAAATATTAAAATATCACTATAGAAGCGTCAATACGTGTTTCTGTGCAGTAAGTATGGACCGCCCTGGTCTCGCCTTCTATTGTATTAATTTCTACGAACTTATTATATTTTTTAACCTTCGTTAAGAACAACTTAAACTGAATCACTTGGAATTCTGCCACTGATTTAAATAACGTCTGTCTGCTGGTTGTCGAAACACATCGTCCTGTTTTATATTGGAACTAGCATTAATCTATTCTATGCTGCAAAAATATTAATATTAATTTATTTTCGTTAATCCATTTTTGCGTGCAGTTTTCGTTATTAAAAAGACTTCGTGTTCAGGTTTCATTTTACTAATATGTTAAGTAACACCCATAAATGACTACTTGAATACAGCTCGTCTAAATGATATTTTCGAATTCAGTTCGTACAGCAAAAAAAGATAACATTTATCCAGTACAAAGAAAGCTTGTTAGTATTGTTTAAGTAAACAATCCCTGTTCACACTCAGAATCATACAAGTCCCACAAACACAAAATGCAAATGTAATGACTGTTAAAGTATTTGGTACAAACAATTCCTACGGGGCATTACAACGTTGTGATATCTAGTTTTGTTTAGCATTATAGGCGTGAAATAAACCTCTTCGAATAAGTAAGGTCGCATTTGCTACGAAGAATTAACATTCAGTTTTGTTGACCTCACCATATACTGACACAATGACGAATATCGGTGATGTCGAATTCTTTGTTTCATGCACAGATTTAAAAACAAAAGACGTATTTCTATTTTCGTAACAAACCCGGCTACAATCGACAGCCACGGGAAAGAAAGCACATAATAATGCATTGAAAATGTTATATTTGATGTCCATGTTTTTGGTGGAGTGTCCAAATTAACCGGCACAACCTCAGCTGTATCAAAATTACAGAAAGTAAGAAGTGGCCAAACTTAGTCGTTTCTGTTGGTCCACCTACCTTTCGTTTCTCCTACAGTTCAGTACTTTCAATACCATTCTCAATAATGCCGTCTTCTGGGTTGTTGCGCCGTGTAGTCTGGTCGATGTTTACCAACGTTTGAGAGGTCATACTGCCGTCCGTCATCGGAGGCAGTATGACCTCTGAAACATTGGTGGACATCTAACAGACTACACGGCGCAATAACCCAGAAGACAGAAATATTCAGACTAACCTCTGTGAAAACCTGAAATCTTACGATACCATTCTCCTTTCTCATACCCACTAACGCAAGTGTAACAGAATTTTGAAGATATTGCTGTCAACAGAATAATGCTGAAAGAATAACGAACAAATGAAGACTTCTGAGCGTCAAACATCACAGGTAGGCTCATTATAATTGTTGTTGTTTGTTTCAGTTTCATAAATAAACCCACCAATTTAATTTTTAATCTGCAATAATCAACGTCCCGCATTTCAAGAGATTCGTTATTCTCGGCACTACAGAAACATCGAAACTGCTTTTTTCAAAGTCTCGTTACTCCAAACCCTCGATCATGTTACGGATTATCTGGTTAGGTTATTTTTCTGGGTAGTAACGCGATGTGGATTCGTAAACACTGTAGCCCTGAATATGGAGACAGCATGTTTCTCCGAAACATAGAAGTCCACACGATGTTACTACCAACATAAATAACTAAATTTTAGATTTCTTGAAGTCTGTAAACAGCTGGTGCACCGAAGATGGCTGCCTTCTGGGTTATTGCGCTGTATAGTCTGGTAGAAGTTTTACCAGCGTTTCGGAGGTCATTGCTACCTCCATCGTCACGTCACTACAGCTCAGAAGACAGCCATCTTCGGACTCACTGCCGTGAGAACCTCAAATCCTACTTAACCGGTGCACTGCCACATTGAACGCCCTCGAGTTCTTGTTGATCTCTTACGTCGAAACCCACACTTCTGTTTCCAGATTGAATGAAATATATTGGATAAAGTGTTTATGTAGCCTAGTTTATGAAAATTATATCCATAAGTTTTATCGAATTTCTTATAAATAAGGAAAATAACAAACTCAGTCCTCTGCATCAAAACAGAAGAACATCGTCATCTTCACCGCCGTGAAATCTGACAAGTATTTACTATTTATGCAATGTGGAAAAATTCTGCACTACATAGTTTCTTCCAACTCAAAAAATATTTCATTTTTCGTATAAACTCTCATTCCCAATTGCCGACTTGCAAATGTTTCCTCCCCATCTTTGCATTGAAATCTCCTGACAAAATGCTCTGTGTTATTTTGGGAACTGGTCGAATACATATTATCGTTCCCAGTTAAAGTTGTCCTTTCTTTAATTATGTACAGATACTGAAAAGTAATATTACTCGGCTGACACTTAGTATTATGAGAATCATCATGTAACTATCAAACTCTGCTCTTTTAACAGCTTGTAAAATTCCTTTATATGTGGAAAAGCCTGTCCTGTGTATTAAGAATTACTTAGAAAAATACTTATTCCTCTGTAGGTTCAGTGTAATCTCCTGTATTCCAACCAAATACAACATTTTTATCTCTCTCTAGATACTACTTTCAATAAAACTGGCCTATACAGGTTACTCACATTACAAATTCCGTATTTGATGAATACTTTCTGATGTTCAGATCGTTCCAAAGAATCCGTCCATGTCCAAGGCCAACAGCAATGCGCCTATGACAGGCAAAAACAAATTAATATACACATAAAAAATAAAATTAAACTATATACATATAATAAATTTTAACAAGTCCCTTATCGAGTGTCCTAAAAGGAGACTTTTTTCTGAAAATCTCCAAACATTTGCGTTTAATATTTGCAGCATTGAAGCGCCTTGCTGATAGAGTAGGCCTTAGTCCAATGTTCACACTGAAGATAGAAGATTCTCTTAATTTCCTTGTAGGAACGCGAATATACAGTGCCCATGGCGGAAGGTCAAAGCGCATTGCCCTTAAAAACATTTATATAAATTAAAGCATCGATAAATTGTCATCTGGAATAAAGTGTTCTAAAATTTAAAATTCACACCGTAATTACGAAATACATACAAATAAAAAGGGATAATAACGCAAACTGGTTAATTATTTTGTATATTTTAGATTTCATTGGAGTAAGTCGATGGAAGATTATTCCATACAAGAGAGGCATTCTCTGGGTAGATCTAATTAAAATATTATAAAAAAATTAATCTGTACATAGAAGATAAATTATATGCAATATAACGAATAAACCCAATGTCCTTAGTGCCCGACAGTAAACATGAAGACGACAATCGAATTTACTGTCTAATATAACGCCAAGATCTTACACATAATCAGAGCACTGACACAGTAACTAAAATGTTTACTGACGGTACGGATTACGTGTGACGACAATTTTAGTTTTCTGAGTATAAAGTTCCATGTGATTTAATCGTCCGAATATTTCCTTGGAAGACGTAATTGAGGAGGCGGGCCCATTGCATGGCCTCCTAGATGTCCTGATTTAGACAGTATGACTCATTCCTCTGGTAGAATCAGGAGTAATCCAAGAAGGCCAATTCTGAATAAGACTCGAAGAAACACAGTCTGTGCTGAGGAAGGAATCCCCATAATATGCTAGTGTCTACGGTTACCAGACATTCGAATATGGAATGGATATTTCGGATTAAAGTTTATTAATATGAAAAACCAATCAGAGATTCTGCCTCATGTGATGAAACTACACTATTGTAAATTGTAATGGTCTTCAAAATACAATTAAAAATATGGTCAATATTTCTAGAATTTATAAGCTCCACTGCGTGGTAAATGCCAGTATAGGCCTAATATTGTGAATTTGAATGGTGATTATGTAGGATTTGATTTTTTCACGGTGGTGAATCCGAATATGGCTGACTTCTAGGTTATTGCACTGTGTAATCTGGTTTATATTCATAATTGTGCCAGTTTTACTAGTTACCGAGACAAATTTACAATAAAATAACAATATAATATCGTCTGCCACCAACTGAGACGTGGCTTCAACATCAACTTCAAACACAGAAATAATTCCAAATTGACTACACAACAGCATCAATGTACTGCAAATGCCACACACACGTGCAAATCTGTTGTACATACAACTTTCCGTATGTACGAATAGGTTTAAAATATTATGTGATAGGTTCATCCTACATGCAAATACCATGGCATCCATCTTGATTTGATCATAACTTATATATAGTGACGAGTAAAATTATAAAGCTCCGTATTATTTAAATTCCTCCATATTTCTGTTCGTTGGGTCCATTAGGTCCATTTTGATACATTTTAGCCTATTATAACGTGATTTAGTGTCTTAGTGATGGAATTTGTTTGTTTTGTTTTCTCTCCCTTATTCTGTGTTAATTTTCTTGTTACTCACGTTTTAAACGTTTCAGAAAGTTAAATGTAAAAAAAATTAAGGAAACTCCAGAGCTGTAAAATGCCGGTACGGTGAGCAATAGGCCTAATATAGGAAATCCCCACGTAAAAACAATGAATTTTATCCCAAAATCTACAACGAATTTGATAGAGAAACTTATAATCTGATCCGTTCCTTCCACAAAGGCATTTGATTCAACTTCACTTTATTTTATTTGGTCACTGCAACTGACGAAAGAGAAGAGAATGTTAGTTAGGAAAACGACTAAAACAGACTGATTAATCAGCATTACTTAGGCGCGCTGGCGACCTCAAATTTCTGTAAATTATAATTGGTATTGTCATTATTATCAGAGTTACTGTTGTTATGAGATAAAACTTCTTACTCCCCAAACATTTTAATAACGACTTATATGTACGTATAACAACCTCCTCCTCCTCCGCACGCAGAGCATTTCTTTGCTTTGCAGATCCTCTACTTATCTTTCTCAGTTCATAAGAATTCTTGTTAACCACAAAGACTCATTTCTCCCATTACTTATTCAAAAACGTGTGTATTGTAAGTTTACGACAAAGTACTGTAATCGGGGTGAATGTGTGTGTTCCAAGTCCGTCAGACGCAGAGAGCAAGGGAATCTGAGGGGTGAGTGGTGCAGCACATAAGGAAACAAAAATTGTCCACAGAACAAAGGATATTCGTTCATTTTCCTTCTACCCACACGCTAGTGTGCCCCCTGGTATTGTACACAGATTGTCTCACGAAACACCTGCCAAACTTTGTGTGGTTACTCATTGAAATGTTCTGAGTAAAAATTGTCGTGTCAATAGATTTTAAATGTCAACCGTTACGTAATTATCCGATAAGTCTATTATTTCCAATATCCAGTTCTTGTTCCTCCCACCACCTGTGAGTGTGGCGTGGTCTTATATGTGACCAACTAACTGGGCTATTCGTTCTTGAGGGATGTTTAACAGCAAAATCTACCTGCATTTCCTGCAGAGAGTTACTACTTATCGTCTCTAGGCCAAACATATGGCTGTAATACGAACTCATTTCGAGGTACAAGTATCACAGTACTTCAATCGATGCTATGGAAATCTTTGGATTAGTCGTGGTGGTCGATGTCTAGCCACCCCGTTCGCCAGAAATAGCAGACATTGCGCATCATAGATGGTTCTGCTCTCACGAAAACTAGCTGTTGGCTTTTGCGTGGTCAGTGTAGGCGATTTCGAACAGAAGTGGTTTATTAACACATTGAGAGAAGGCAAGGCAGTTTTTACTCAACCGCTCGCCACTACCAAACACTCTAAAAGAAATGTTAGTCAGCTCTGGTGTGAAAAAGTGAACGTCTGTTATATACAATTCAAGAGAACGTTTCTTACACAAATGCTTGTAGAATGCTCAAGGCCACATTTTCACCACCACAGTTGCTTCGCCAAATGCCAATCTGTGGACAACACGTTCTGTCACAATGAACGCTCAACATGAGAAGACTACTTTTTATGTGTAGCTGTTTCATATTTTAGACTGTTATAATGTCATTTAAATTGGAAGTTTATCTGAGTTTCCTCCATTTCCGTCCTTAAAAATTATGTAATGGTTGATATTTTGACTATGTTGATGTAACTTTTTTCACTGCAGTAATCCAGTGAACAACCATCCGAAGTCTGCCAGATTTTTCGTGTGTCACTCTGTATGTTCATGTCTCATCCCCAGACTGGTAATTAATGGATCTTCTGAAAATATAACGAAGTTAAAATATTTGAGAAAGACAGTAGGTATTCAACATAATATTCACAAAGAAATTAACAGTAGATCAAGTTCGAAAAATGCGTCTTACCACGTAGTCCAATTTATCTTTTGTCTTCCGGTTTCTTTTATTTGAAGAAAAGATTTACAAAATAAAATTTACCTGTTATTTTGTATGTGTCTGAAGCTTGGTCTCTCCTATTAAGTAAAAAAACAGATTATAATGTTTTATAACAGAGTGTTGAGCGGAATATATTAAAGTACGAGGAAGGATGTTACAGAATATTCAATACAGTTTCATAATGATAAGCTTCATATGTACTTTTTATCATACATTATTGAGGGTAACAAAATACAGGGGCCTGAGAAGGGTGGGCTGTGTAGCAGCCTGTGTATAGAATCAAAAATGCATACAAAATTTTAGTCGGAATACCTTCATGGTAGAGACCATTTACAAGACCTAGACATAGATTGGAGGACATTATGAAGATGGTCTTTAAAGAAACCTTCGGTATTCCAAAAAAAATCAACCACAATTACCTTACACCATTCTTCCTACCTCGTACGGCCATACGCAAATTTTAAGAGCCTGGCGGTTTTAAGGACAACTCGAGGACGATGTTCCCGTATTGGAAGGGAGGAGGCTTCGTAGATAAGATGACCTGTTAAATCTAGCAGACCTTGGTAGCGAGGTTCTCCGACAGTTCTGTGATCCCCTCGAGTGGAGACTGTGTGGGTGAGCAGGCTTAATCGTGCTGTATCAGAGTGGTTGGGTGCCTACCACCGGCACTTCAGGAATAAGTGGGATTATATTTGCCGCCCGTGGGGCAGCCTGCATCTGGGCCCGTCTTCCTCTGTCGGATGAATTAGGGGTAGGCTTCTGCTTTGGGTGAGCCAAGACGCAATGGCCACGTTGGACAATTTGGTTGCAGCCAGGGCCAAAGTTCTTCTGTTTGGGAAGCGGCTTAGCTGAAGCCGAATCTTGCACTGACAGGCGCGTTGAGACGCCTTCAGTTCGGCCATCCTCACCCTGTAGTTACGATGGCTTCGTTTGCATTACAGAGGCACCTTTTAAAATTTGTAGCTCTCAGCCTTTACTAGCGATCGGTGAGACCACGTACCTTAGTAACATCGGGGCCTCGTGCCACCGACACACTGAAGTGCGGTGTCAGGGGTCGGTCCTTCCTTCGCGGGGGCCTAATCCCATCGCTTTGATCGGAGTTGCATGACTGCCTGCACATGGATATGCAAGGTCTCCAACTCCTCTCGAATCTCAGCTTCGGGCAAGTGGTTTTCTACAAAAGGCGTACGCATCGATCCTCGGGGAGGGAGGAACTGTGAAAACTTACACCCTCACCCACATCGAGCGATCGTAGAGCATCGATAGTGGCCTTAGAAGCCGCCGGCAGCTTCAGACACTAGCATCAGGATCTCTCATTTTATCTGGGCTACAAATTTGAATGGTCTTTCCGGGAGCCACTAGAGAGATGCGCTTTGAGGCTGATTCCATCGAAGCAGCGGTTCCCGGTGCAGTCCGGGAACGCGTGGCTGTAGGGTTGATCGTCCCACTTCGTGTCTCTGTCGCGGCGGGGTGAGCGTCCATGTGTCCAACAGCAGTGGTGTACATTTTGACGCGGGACGCCTCCTCTTTCTTCCCTCCTTTATCCTCTAGAGAGGCATAACCTTCGGTGGGGAACAGTGACGAGGAGTCCACTTCAGCAGTCGCTCAATTGACTGGTTGTCCAGCGACTACCCCAGCGTACGCTGCAAAATCTCAGCTGAGCTGAGTTGCCGGCCACTAGACGAGGTTTGTTCGGCCGAAGAGGAGGTGGGTTTACGCACCGGGCCTTGGTCGCCGTTTCCCTGCTTCCGTGCAGGTAGAGGCGCGGACACAGCTCCGGTCAGCGGCCCGGGTACCGGGCGGTAGTTTACAGCGAAACGCCCTATTCGGAAGATTCCAACTCGTTGGCTCTGAGTTATTCCATGGCACGGTTGTATTCTTGGGCCTCTGATGACGCCATCAGAAGACAGATACGATAGGAGAGACTCTCCCTGAAGAGACAGCGAAATCGGCACAAGTGGTCTAATTATTTTGCTACCTTATTGAAGTTTACAGTGCTTTTCCTCAGATGTCAGCCAAATGCCAGAGTATAATTCAAAGGGGGCACGGCACGTCCTCTCCAACTACGCGGGCCTTCAACTAAAGTTATTCCCCTCCCCAAGTCGCAGAGACAATGCTCCAAAACGATCCTTACTACTTCTGGGTTCAAATACCACAGAGCCATCCAACCAAATTTCTTCTCACCAAGGGCAAGTTGCCTGAAGGGGAAATCTCGCACCAGTAGTAAAAACCCGTAGTTCGAATAGTCGAATCTTTCCGCCACGACAAAATTCCCGTTAGCGTAATCACACACCCCTTAATTTTAATACGCTATTTTCCATCTCCAGTAATGCGTTTCGTACGCAGGAATGGTGTAACCTAGCAAGAGACGATGTCTTGCGCTTGCGCAGGACTTCGTCCTTAGTGTGTTGATTTGTTGGATCTAGGTTGTCCAGTGATTGATATTAGCTCATTCTAAAGGGCCCCTTCAGCACACCTGAAGACGAGGACAGAACCAGTCCTCGAAACGTTCTGTAAATTTGTAATCAAACTTTGGACAAAGTCCAAAAGCCTAGTAATTCAGATTTTAATTCACCATCCTGAAAACGTTTCAGAATAAACATTATAATTGATTTTGTTTATATCAATTAAACTATTTGGAACAATTAAATGTATTCAAATGACATCTGCAGTAATGCCTATATAGACGAACATTTATACATTTCCTATTCAGAATTGTATGAAACAAGGAGATGCTTTGTCATCATTGCTTTTAAACATTTTATCAGGAAATCTATAAAAACGAAGAGATTGGAAATAAATTAGATACATCAAATTCTTGCTCATGCCAATGATAGTAATTTATTGGGTGAAAATATAAATTTGAGGAGGAAATAAAACTAACGTAACGTGTCAAAAATTGAATTTATAATAAAGTTTAGAGCAGACTACATTTGGGGAATCCTTGCTACCATGCGGTTCAGACTCTTTCGCCTTCCAACCTGTTATTAAAGCCGTAGAAATTGAAATACATAAAACCATGCTTTTACCTGCTGTGCTGTATTTGTTTGAAATTTGTTATTTCCCACTAAAGGAAGATCAGAAATGTAAGCTTTTCAGAACAAGGTGGTGCTTAGGAGTATATTTGGACCTCCGAGGGATGCAGTGCCAGAGATGAAGAAAATGGTGTAATGAGGAGCTACATAATTTTTAATCTTCACCAAATATTATTAGGATAATGAAAAGTAGGCGGATGAGACGGGCGTGGTAAGTAGCGTATGAGAAGATGAAAAAAAGGCACAAAATTTTAGTTAGACTCTCCGGGAGTAATAGATCATTCAGAGTACATAAGCGTAGATGGGAGGATAGTATTAAAATTGCCACTAGTAAAAAAGAATGGAAGCTTTTGATTGGATTTATATTGTTCAGTATAAGCGATAGCGTAGTTTTATGAACAGACTTATGAACGTTCCATTGCGTGACCATTGATGGTTTTGAGCAGTGATACGTGTAACATGACTTCTCCACTGAGAGACGTAGGATCTGTGATCCAAAACTTGTGGCCAGAATATGCGGAATGCAATGGAATTTACTGAAGAATGGCGGTTCATTTTGGCGATGACTTTACGAAAACTGTAAATTAAAATTTAACAACCTAAAGTTCTCTGTTACATGGAAGTATAAATAATTTTTCTAAATTATCTATGTTAATGAATTTATTGATAATTGTTTTAAAAAAAATTGAAGCACTTATAAATACTTTGTATTGTATCTAAATTCATCGTTGTTTTCGAGAAAATATTTAACTGAACTTTCTAATTGAACTGTAGACTTTGACAATATTGTGCAATTAAAATAATAGGATGAATCAATAGTTACTATACCTGTATTCATTCGAATAACAAAATCTATATACAGGTTATCAAGAGCTGCAAATGAATGATTACAGAAATTACTTATATCTTCCTATGTATAACTTCCACTGCTATTGATTTACACAAGTTAAAACAGACCTGAATCTGTAACGGTGGAAATTTCGAGAGTCTTTTCTGGGCTGTGACGTCATAGAGTCAAAATCTAAGAGACCATAATCACTATTACAATCTGAAAGTTGCCCAAACATAACCTCTAAATTGTGAAGCCATAACCATATTTGTAACTTTTAATCCAGAAAATTAAAGCATCGTGGCAAACTTCTTCCATGGACAAGCTTAATAACATCTAATAGATTTCAGTGTGAATTCAAATATCGCAAGACCGCCATGTTGTTATTCACATTCCACAGAATATAGTGACGTAACAAGTCTTGTGAATTTTTAGATGTGTTTGCTTCAGGACTCTACATTGCCTGACGACATTGTCGGTTTCTCCTTAGAACTTCACAGGCGTCATAAAACAATATCTGCAGCAGCAGAAAAGTAATTTGAACTCAAACCTCTGGTGCTGCAAGCTGGACTCAATCCTGAGCTATTTCAATACATACTAAATCGTCACAAAATGAATCATGCATAAATCGAGATCTCTGGTCCTCTCTGAAACTCGTATGCATTCTATATAACATATGAAGTGGTCACAGCTGTGGAGATGTTGTTCATCTTTTGGACTGTAACACAGTGTGTACTTGTAGGCAGTTACCGACGTTTAGGAGGAACTTTCTGTTACACTTTTTAACTACAAGTCCACACGGCTTCATGCAGAAGATCAACAGCATTGAACTATAATTAGAGCAATTAACACCTAATAATTTGTCAGAAAAGCTCATAATGAACAGAAACTGGTACATAACTAAAGAATACATCTTTCTGAAAGATGCAGCTTTACGCTTATAGCATCAATATACATCAGTTTTCTGTATGTTCCACCTGCTTCAACAGTCAATGACTGTTGATTTTGTATTTGTAATTTTCATATGATTCTCACTGTAAACAGAGATTATTTTTTAAAAAAGTCTTAACAAGTTGATATTTGTTATGGCGGTAAGGTTTTGATTCTTAAATATTATTTACACGAGCTTCGACTTCAAAGATCTTAACTAAATACGAGCAACAAAATTAACACTTTTTTTGTTTCTTTTGAGACAATTGATTAATATCTGCAATAAGCAAACATAGTAAAGAACGCTGTAAGAACTCGACCAATGGGGTGCATCTTTCGACTGTCGCTGCATTTCGATACAGATGAGCCATAAAGTTATTTATCTTATTCGAGCTACAAGTTCAGCTCATCATAACTCCGTTCATTTCATTCATCTGGCAACACAAGGCAACGTAAGAATCGCTTCGCAATATTCTCTATTCCACCTTTAGGTTATCTTTGTTGGATTCATATGTTCTTAGTAGGTAATAATTTGTGTTCTTCGTTCGAGTGAAAATTATCGCTTTCTTTCAGGGATGACTACCGTCTCAATTCACAGTTGATAGAGCGTCGTTCAATACACAAAGAATCAGGTCGGTAAAACTACTCTCTTCCCACCCCTGCAGGCGCCATTTGCCTCCTTGCCGGGTGCGTATTGACGCACTCGTGTGGTGCATGTAGCGGTGTGGGGGGGGGGGGGGAGGATTTTGACGTCAGTGCTGGCATCATTGCTATGACGTCACCGTTTCTCAACCTGCGTCACAGCCCGCACTCTGATTGGCGCAGAGGCCCCAACGTCATCAGCGGACCCGAGGATAACATTTTCAAATGGAATTGATCCACTTGTAACAAAAATTCGTCCTGGATTTTCTTTCCCTTAATGGGTGCTGTCTCACCGTCATTTTGGGGTGTTCCGATGTCAAAACTGACTAGGATAAACGTTTAAAGAAAGGCCTGTGGACACAGGAGTTTTGAAGCATCACACTAGTAACACAGAAACAACTATTGATTAGCCAAATGACTGACAAAGTAATTAATTCAAAGACTAACTCCCTGTTAAAACTCGTACCAAAACCTGAAATTCTTTCACAAGCTGTAGAAGCCCATTCCAGTAAATCACATAAATAATTTATCTAAGTGAAGTGCCAAAAGGTCATAGTGCATTTTCCGGTAGGACAAGGGTCGTTCACCACCACATAGTCAAAAGCGGCAACAGAATGAGTCTATCTAATCATTTCCATACGCTCCCGATGTGTGAAATGCGTTTATTATTCTCTAATTTATGTCTTTATATTCTAGGTAGGTGGCTTCTAAAATGTTTCGATGCCAATTGTTTTCATCAATTTACATACATAACAATTGACACCTTATTTCTCATGTCTGTTAGTGCTAAAGAGGAATATTGAAAAATCTCCAAAACAAAGTCAAGAGACTTGATTATAATGTACGACAAAATACTTCATAATTTCCGTTCTTCGCCGAGTTTCATTTCATGACTCCCGAACGAATTCTTTTTCCATACCACGCAGCTTTCAAGATAAAGGCCGACGTATGTTAAACTGGATTTTATTAGTGCGTCTTCACGACTAGTAGGCTACTGAAGATTTCTGTCTTCTGGGTTATTGTGCTGTGTAGTCTGGTCGATGTTAACCAACGTTTCAGAGGTCATACTGCCTCCGTCATCAGGGCGATTCATCGCCCTGATGACGGAGGCAGTATGACCTCTGAAACGTTGGTAAACATCGACCAGACTACACAGCGCAACAACCCAGAAGACAGAAATCTTCATACTAAGAATCGCCCTGATGACGGAGGCAGTAAGACCTCTGAAACGTTGGTTAACATCGACCAGACTACACAGCGCAACAACCCAGAAGCCAGAAATCTTCAGACTCTGATGACGGAGGCAGTATGACCTCTGAAACGTTGGTTAACATCGACCAGACTACACAGCGCAATAACCCAGAAGACAGAAATCTTCATACTCATCGCCCTGATGATGGAGGCAGTATGACCTCTGAAACGTCGGTTAACATCGACCAGACTACACAGCGCAACAACCCAGAAGACAGAAATCTTCAGACTCACCGCCCTGATGACGGAGGCAGTATGACCTCTGAAACGTTGGTTAACATCGACCAGACTACACAGCGCAATAACCCAGAAGACAGAAATCTTCATACTCATCGCCCTGATGATGGAGGCAGTATGACCTCTGAAACGTCGGTTAACATCGACCAGACTACACAGCGCAACAACCCAGAAGACAGAAATCTTCAGACTCACCGCCCTGATGACGGAGGCAGTATGACCTCTGAAACGTTGGTTAACATCGACCAGACTACACAGCGCAATAACCCAGAAGACAGAAATCTTCATACTCATCGCCCTGATGATGGAGGCAGTATGACCTCTGAAACGTTGGTTAACATCGACCAGACTACACAGCGCAACAACCCAGAAGACAGAAATCTTCAGACTCACCGCCCTGATGACGGAGGCAGTATGACCTCTGAAACGTTGGTTAACATCGACCAGACTACACAGCGCAATAACCCAGAAGACAGAAATCTTCATACTCATCGCCCTGATGATGGAGGCAGTATGACCTCTGAAACGTTGGTTAACATCGACCAGACTACACAGCGCAATAACCCAGAAGACAGAAATCTTCATACTCATCGCCCTGATGATGGAGGCAGTATGACCTCTGAAACGTTGGTTAACATCGACCAGACTACACAGCGCAACAACCCAGAAGACAGAAATCTTCATACTCATCGCCCTGATGATGGAGGCAGTATGACCTCTGAAACGTTGGTAAACATCGACCAGACTACACAGCGCAATAACCCAGAAGACAGAAATCTTCATACTCATCGCCCTGATGATGGAGGCAGTATGACCTCTGAAACGTTGGTAAACATCGACCAGACTACACAGCGCAATAACCCAGAAGACAGAAATCTTCATACTCATCGCCCTGATGACGGAGGCAGTATGACCTCTGAAACGTTTGTAAACATCGACCATACTACACAGCGCAACAACCCAGAAGACAGAAATCTTCATACTCACCGCTGTGAGAACCTCAAGTCTTACATAGTAGGCTACTGTTGAAGTCCACTTATGACATGTTTTGTACATTGCAAAATTTGTTTATGGAACTTTTCTTTATGAATTTAAACATTTACAATGCTGAAAGAACACAAATAACTCGTTTTAACTCTCAAGAGATGGCAGCAGTTTCTTTTATGCTGGCAGAAACAAAACGTGTGTGGAAGCCCTTCGTAGAACGCAAAGCCTTAAAACAAGAATGGAAAGTATACAAAAGCAGAATAAGTATGTTTTTGAAATCGAAATACTTCACGTTACTTTTATGTGCATTCATTGCAGATATAAAATTAATCGCACCACAGATGTCACTCTTCAAAGAGTCAGCAATTTTATTTCATCTATTTTGCTAAATATTTGTCAGGAAGTAAAATTTCAAATAAACGTCACAGACCTTTATGCGACCTGTGTTTATATTAGATGTCAATTAACCCTTTAAGCTGAAGTTCGTCCAAATAATATTTAAATATTCAATCTGTACCCCAAAAGAAACACAAAACTTCACCATTACAAAAATCAGTTGGTTAACGCTGTTTAAGGAAATAATTTCTGTTATTCCGATCATAAAAAAATCAATCGATACAATCTATAGGCAAAATACAAAGTTATTAATTACTGAAGCGAGCGATACATAAAGTTAACACTGGTCTTCGAAGGGTTAATGTACCACGAGCCATTTTTAAGAAAACTGACGATAATATCTGACTTCACATTTCTGTAACATAGAAGTTACGTCGTCCTTGGTGTGGGTCCACGACCACGTTTTGTTTAAATCCGTTGAATAGTTACGTAGTTGACGGAGAGATGAGGTGATTCACCCCGCTATTGACGTATTGCACCGCCCACTGCCGACAACTTTCCAAGTTAGTAAGCGCTGCTACTGGGGCACTAAACACAATCGGATCGGAAATTGATACAGCGTCATGTAACTGAGTTCTCTCACATCTGACAGATTGCTTCTACAATGTTAAATGTTTTAAAGAATCCGTTTTTGCGAAAGTCTGCACAAAGTTCATATAAGAATCCATACTTTCAGCTCATACAATATGGTACGTTAAAAGATTTTTGACGTATGTAGTACCAGCACTGACGTCACTCAACATACGTCAGAACTTGGCAGCAGAATGGTTAGTTTCAGGAGGTACCTTAAACAAATATCGGCCCGGCAACTGGTAATCCCAAGATGTTTTGTGGTTTTCCTCAGTCTCCCCATGCAAACATACTTCCCAATTCATTATAATTTAATTCAACGTTTCACTAAGTAGACAAAAGAGTAACTCAGTATACGATCTTCAACATCTGTTTTAAAAAGACTAAAAATATATCCCAAAGCTGAACACATTTAATAGTAAAGTCCCGCATTATACACGATCCAGAGTTAGTTCCAACCTCCAATTTCACGTCTCTTGACAGCATTTACCTTAAAATTTCCATATCATAACTTCCTTTACACTTTCTTGGTCGATTTCTCGCCAAAATTATATGTAAATTCCGTGTCCCTCATAGTACCACTGACTCAAAAATTCTAGGTCAAATCACAAAGCTACTGAATTGTTAATTTGGGTCTCAGAATTTCCCTGAAGTTTCTAGTTTTAAACACTTTTAATTCGTATATTTAAATCAGAAAATTAGATCACGTTTCATACACAGAAAAAGAAGGAGAAATGTTATGTGTAGGCTATATCGCATACCTTACATCATACATCATTCAAGTTTTTTAAAAATGAGATTGGTTATGAACGTTTCCTAACTGAACAATAAAAAGAAATTTGTGAATTAATTAATTAACTAGTTCTGCCCCAAACCGCAATTCTGCACGATGATCTTATCGACAATACTTAAACAGAAATAGTTTTGAGCACGGAGCTGCCTCAGGACAGCGTTCAATGTCAGGCTTTGAAATTAGCGATGTCAGACCTTCAGGATCTGCCACCGTAATATATTACGCAATTAAATATAGAAATATTCTATAATGATTTAGTGTCTGTAGGTAAATAACGGTTTATCTTGCATATTTAAACTACTTATCACGTTCATACATTTACTTTAATGCATTTTGACTTCTAGATCAATTTCTTTGCTGCCCTGCTGAAGAACCTCTATATTATTCTTTGTGCTAAAGCCATTTTTACCACCAAAAAACTTGTCAATGCCAGTGTTTTACAATTTATTATTTTAAACCAATTTAGGCTTACGATTACAGTAACTGATCTATGTCTCGTGTCGTTCAACGATTATGTTTATTTATCGTTCAAGAAATTTACATTCCTTAACTGACTGATAGCACAGAAATCTGTGTTTCTTGCCTTGTTTATTAACGACCTCGATTCGGTATTTGACAGAACCATGTACACACACAGAGGCCGTTTGGTTATCATAAAGAAGGTATGAAATGTATTTGTAAATCAATGTTTTTCACGGGCGATATATTCAGGTCAAATAGTAGCATATGACGTCACTGTGACGCCAGTCCCCTTACTTTTAACATCAGCGCGTATTTACCCCCCCCCCTTACTTTAGGGTTATGGGAGATAAAGGGCACATTACGAAAACACATGGGGGATTTCGTTAAAATACTGAGGAGAATATTTGCTAGATAAGCCAATAAAAGAATGGAGAAAAATACGAAGTGAGGAGCTTATTCATTTAACATTCATGATAATAATGAGGATTTACACGTATAAAACGAATGAAACATGAAATACAAAAAACATAACTTTTATTGCAAAACTTCTAGGGAATGCGCGAAGATGAGAGGAAAACAAATTTCGACCATAAGTTAGAAAATGGCGGAGCATAACGGTAGGTCTTAATGGCGAACTTTCATGACGATGGCAATGAACGAAACAAGGACTTTCATCATGCTAATTAAATATCAAATTGTCGCAATAGAGCTTCCGGGTTTCTCTCCGGTCCCGAGAACATTTCACGTCTTCACGAAACCTGGAAGTCATCACCGTGTTCACAAAATCCTTATTTATCCCCATCCTAAGTCAGTTCGTTTAACTTTACATCATACTTCCATAACAAATATTTTAATATTATCCTCGTGTTTGGCCTTATTCCTTCAAATTTCCCTACTGATGTTGGCTACGTATTTCTTGGTCACATCATTAAACTGAATAATTGCTCAGTCAGTAAGCTGTACGTCTAGGGTTCGAATCCGGCTGTCTTCTCGTCTTTCTTATGAGTTTGCCGTCTAACGGGCTCATTCACGATCTTATTGTAATTGATAACATGGAAGGGGATAAAGAAGTCGGAACTTCAAGCTCACAAATAGCTGAAAAAGGGAGCTTCAGTTTCACCGCCCAACCCATAATTCTAAGCAGTCAGAACAGCTGAATCTGTCTGCGAAGGATCGACTATGACAGTTTCAAAACGTTTTGAAGGTTCTTGTCCGAAGTTTTTGTAACAAAACACAAGATTTCTATAAGAATTTAAAAGTATTGACTTTTGTTACATGAACCTAGACACAGATGGGAGGATGTCAGGCGGGATCTCTGGGAGATAAGAGTTGAAGGAGACTGGATTTTGTTGGCCTAGGACAGGATCCGGTGGAGGGCTTTGGTTAATTCGGTGATGAACCTTCGGGTTCGGTAAGCCATCTAGTTAGTTAGTTAGTTAGTTAGTTAGTAGAGGCAGCCAACTACAAGTTTACTGAAACCTCCGAGATGTGGATAACATATTCTGAAGGTTCCTGGTTCATTTCTCTGTTTAGTCTATCTTACTGAGAGGATTCCAAGTTTTGTCTGTCCCTCCAAGAAAATACTTTGCTATACCTCAAAATAAGCAAATGCCACTTTATGTCCTTTCGTCTCGTGGTACAGAACAAGCCTTTGCAGTGGAGAAAGCATCGTTAATAAAGTAACAAACAGCAAACTGCAAGATTCAAAATGCAGAGGATGAAACGATTTGTACTTGGTTGAAAGAAAAAGACACAAATGCATGGCGCATGGCGCTCAGAAAAGCTGGTTCAAAACCCGTTCACCAAATAATCAAAGACAGTCCTATCAAAGATAATTACTCACTTCATTACAATATTTAAAAAAAAAGTTGCATCAGGCTATATTCGGCGAATCTTTGCCACAATGCAATTCAGAATCTTTCGATTTCCGATACTCTAAACTCATAAACAATTAAAATAATTATACAAAACCATAACATTATAAAGTATTATTATGTACGGGTGAGAAACTCAGTTTCTTAGATTTAGGGAATATAAAGAGTGCTCATAAGAATATTTGCATCCAAGTGGGAGGAAGTGACTGAAAGGCGGATAAAACTGCGTAATGAAGAGAAAGCAAATGAAAGAGGATGAGATAGATGACGGACATGTAGCATGCATGGAAGAGATCAGAAACACACAGAGTTTTTGTCGGAAAATCTAAAAGGAAGAGGTCACTATAAATATCTAAATGTAGATATTATTAAAATGGATCTTAACACAAATATTTTGGGAGTTTGAAGACTGTATTCATACAGTTCAGGAGATGGATCGGTGTTAGAGTCTTGTAAATTGGTAAATGGACTTTCAAGGGTATTTCTAGACCAGTGGAACAACTATTAGATTCACGATAGGACTCTACTCCTTGGGTAATTAAGTTGGTTAATTCATTGTTAGAGTAAAATGTTAAAGCAGCTATGTGTAGGTCTCTACTTCCTGTAACATGTAATAACTCCGTATTTCATGTGTTACGTTTTGAGTCATTAAAAGCGCTGTCCAAGCTGCTATGAATGGCCTACTGTCCTACTATAGGTTACAAAGCAGCACTGAAGTGTTAAATCAAAAGTTTACGTTGTGCATAAGTTACATAAGAATTTCTATAAACAAATAATAAACAATCGTCTATTAAAACCTTAATAATATTAACGATCATGATTAATCAATGATAGCAATTAATTAGTTCTTTGATGTAACGAAAGCAATTTTCGTAAACTGGAAAATGTATAAATGTACATGGATCGTTGTAACGAAAATTCGCAAATCTGATATCGAGGGATACGTGTATTTCAACAGCAGACTGACGTCATACGCAAACGAAGTGTAATCACTTACCGCAACCTCAGAGCCGCATTTGAACGTTCTTGTTAGTAGTTTATAGAACATAGCAGTTTTTGTCCATTACAATCAATTTTTTAAAAAAAATCGAATAGTTGTGGGACGATACATGTCATAACACCCTGTGTAGCAGCAGCTGGCGAAGAAAATGTGACCGTCACAGCTAATACTTTTCAAAAGGCGAAGATGTACACTACTGTAAGACTTGAGGTTATCACAGCGGTGAGTATGAAGATGTCCGTCTTCTGGGTTATTGCGCTGTGTAGTCTGGTCGATGTTAACCAACGTTTCAGAGGTCATACTGCCTCCGTCATCGCCCTGATGACGGAGGCAGTATGACCTCTGAAACGTTGGTTAACATCGACCAGACTACACAGCGCAATAACCCAGAAGACAGACATCTTCATGTACACTACTCTTACTGAGAATATTTCTTTACTGCGTTTACTGATGTTCCTCCATGGACTCTGTCCTGAGTCAGCTTATTTCACATTACGGTTCACATTTCCCCATAATGCAACACAATTTCGTCTTCCTATCTACATTTTGGTTTCTCAATTTTATTTTTGCACGAAGCCTTGAAACCAAATACAAACTCATTCTATCTATATCCCACGATGTTTAAGCCATTTCAATGTCAGTAAATTACAATACCAGTCACAGAGTAAAACCACGGTGCTGCTACGTACAAGTTGTCTTTCTTAACTCCGAGCAAATTTTTCAAAGTCTTGACACCTGTAGTTATTATATTCTAAGTTTTCAGAACTGTTTCTTCAAGTGTCCATTTGCTCTTACCACTGGAATAATCAAATGTCGACCAGGCACTGATCATTCCTGTATGTTGGTTTATTTTCTCTGGCTTGCATTCACGATATACCGAATTCAAATCGCGTTCGATTGTCAATAACTCTGCTCAGTGTCCTGGCGACTGTCTTTAAACACCACTCACGATCTAACCACAGCAGTTGGCAAAAGTAATAATTGGTAGCCAACTGTTCTAATTCTTTTCCTCCATATAATACAACGCAAATTTTTATTTCGTAAAATAAATCAAAGACTCCTATTTTTAAATTCTAAATAACCCTGTACCGTGGCACAGGCCCTTTTTAATTTTTTTCTCAACCCTACACCCTGTCGGCCAGGCAGGGTTCTGTAATTCCTCAATTAATGACGTCACAGTTCATGGCCACCTTATCATCACCGCGATCAATAAATGTGAGTGGTGTATATTTTTAAAGACCCCCTATACATACTCCATGTGACGTCAGAACCCCTCTGTCCTCAATTCTCCTCGGGCCGCGTCCCAATGTTGCAACTTGCGTGCGCAAAAGCATATAATATCGTAGGGCGGTAGCATTCGATTCCATTCTGGATAGAATATAGGACTGACTTCACGGTTGTATTCAGTCACCTGAGGTGAATGATGGGAAATTTGGTATACTTTAAAATATGCAATATAATTATCAGTTCAAGATAATGAATATGTCAAGTACTTCTATAAGATTGTGGATTGTTGCGTCGTGTAGTCTGCTAGATGTTTGTAGAGGTGCTTGCTGCCTTAATCATCAGGGCGTCACTCATCGCCCTGATGTTAGGGACAGTAAGTAGCTCTGAAACGTCTGTCAATTTCTACCAGACTACATGGTGCAGTAACCCACAGGATAATTATCTTCGTATAAGAAAGATTATAGCAAAATTAAAAAATTCCACTTTAAAAAGTCTCGTGCTCATATTTGTTTACTTAACAAAGTTATTTGGAACAGGTAAGAAAATTATGAATGCCAAGGTGCAAATAACACTTGTGAATATTTTGTATATTGAGGTATGATTTTACCTTAAATTTTTTATTAAATAAAATGAAAGATTATTATAAATAAACAATAAATCTCCTGCTCTTATAACACATTACACACTTAAAAATATACGAAATTTCACACGTACTTCACAACGTTAATGAGAACATTTCGATTCGGTTACAAATTAAACACATGTTACGAAATTCCCTGCTCCGGTTCCATTCGTGGTTTTTTTTTTCACATGCAGACTCGACACAGGCGTTGCTATGCAACCCGCAGCACGTGACGTCACAGTTATTGTCACGAGTCACACCGCGGTGTTGATGTCGCCAAGACTTACTGCACCTCGCACAATTCGGTTTGTGGACGCAGAAGTTGGGCGGACCTGCCTGATGTTTGTTTTATATTTAAACTTTATAACTGAACTACGACATATGACGTCGCGTACTGACGTAGATACCGCAGATACCGTCTGTCCACAGCCGGTCTTCAGTTAACTAGTACATAAGCAACTAACTAACAAGCTAACGAACTAGTCTATTAACTACAGTTTTATGCATCCCCCGTCATCAGAATCTGTTTACCTAAAATTCATCTCAGCTTTGTCTTCGTCTCGGATTGGCTTTCTCACCGGAATCATGAAGTTCGAATGTCCATCCGAGGTGTCCTAAATCTTTAGCTAAAGTTAACCTCCTCGACTTCGCGTAATAACAATGTAATGTTAACTCTTTATGCCCACTTCACGTCACTCATATGTCAAAATGTAATTCTTATTACAATCCATTTCGCGTATGCTTACATTTTCTGTTAGTGTTTAATGATTCCTGTTAAAATTAAACTACACTGAATGTGTCAAAGATTCAAGTTTGTAAATTAAAGTTAGAAAACTCTTTTATTGGTAATTAGGATTTGAGGTTGTTACAGCGGTGACTACGTAGATGACTGTCTGCTGGGTTGTAGCGCCGTGCAGTCTGGTAAACGTTTACCGACGTTTCAAACCTCTTTGCTGCCTCCATCATCAGGACCTCTGAAATGTCGGAAAACTTTTACTATACTACACGGCGCTAGAACCCAGAAGACAATCATATTCATTTGTGGGTGTTGATAAATGTAAATATTCTCAGGAAAAAATAGATATTTTGCTTTGAAATAGTGTTAATTCTGCTGTGTGGATGAAGAGATAATGATTACAATGATGGTCCAAGATACAGTATTTGTGGAAGACGTAGAAATGGCAGCTTCATATTGTGACAATCACTTCTTATTTTAAAGACGAAATATCAAAGAAATCCTATTTCAGTTGTAAACAACACATCCTGTCGTACAATTGGCCTAATTCATTTCCCATTTTTATAAAATATTCAAACTCTATTTATAAGCGCGTGATATGAATGCACTTTTATAACAAGTGACACTTTCTGTAGTCGATGTTTGTGTTCTAGGTTGAAACGTCGTGTGGACTTATACGTTAATACCAATTTTTTTTTAATGACTTACTACATCCATTTTCAGTCTACACGGCGTTACTATCCAAAAAGACCGCCATCGACATCTTAACCGCCTTGAGAACCTCAAATCTCATTATGACATTAGAAGAATATTTAAATAGAATATAAATACTATTAAAATTTTACAACATAAAGACATCGGAAGAGAATAAGAAGAAAATATATGATTAAAAATAAACCTGATAGTTAATTACAAAATGATTTAAGACGTAACAAACTTAGGTTACTTAAATTGCAAGGTATCCAGTGAAGAATACAGTAGATGGACCGCGTTCTGTTAACGAACCTATTAGTTGTTGGCGAACAAAGCTACTCTGATAACAAATTATTGTTCTCCCGTTTCAACTGGAGTAAATTAATTCTTTGCCCTCTGTGAAGACGTAGAAATGGCAGCTTCATATTGTGACAATCACTTCTTATTTTAAAGACGAAATATCAAAGAAATCCTATTTCAGTTGTAAACAACACATCCTGTCGTACAATTGGCCTAATTCATTTCCCATTTTTATAAAATATTCAAACTCTATTTATAAGCGCGTGATATGAATGCACTTTTATAACAAGTGACACTTTCTGTAGTCGATGTTTGTGTTCTAGGTTGAAACGTCGTGTGGACTTATACGTTAATACCAATTTTTTTTTAATGACTTACTACATCCATTTTCAGTCTACACGGCGTTACTATCCAAAAAGACCGCCATCGACATCTTAACCGCCTTGAGAACCTCAAATCTCATTATGACATTAGAAGAATATTTAAATAGAATATAAATACTATTAAAATTTTACAACATAAAGACATCGGAAGAGAATAAGAAGAAAATATATGATTAAAAATAAACCTGATAGTTAATTACAAAATGATTTAAGACGTAACAAACTTAGGTTACTTAAATTGCAAGGTATCCAGTGAAGAATACAGTAGATGGACCGCGTTCTGTTAACGAACCTATTAGTTGTTGGCGAACAAAGCTACTCTGATAACAAATTATTGTTCTCCCGTTTCAACTGGAGTAAATTAATTCTTTGCCCTCTGTGATCAAACCAGCAGAAACAACATCTGAACAGATGGATATGGGACTCTAATGACCTACTAGCCTGGTTCAGTGCAATACTTGTTTCACTAAGATCCACTTTAATATTATCTTTCTATGCGCGTATCATCTCGCAATTACCTCTTGAGATTTCCAACTAATATTCTGTAAGTGTTGCTAGTTATTCATTCAAGCTATGTGCACAACTAGCACGTTAAAGCATGTCGTTAGATGCCTATCTCTCAATGAAGCCTTTGTCTGGAATCGATCACTGCAAGGACGCACATTCCTCACGCGGCCAAGCGGCGCTGTGACCCTTTCGCGCATGCGCCATGTCCGCCCCGCTAACCTGAATCGGACTGAGCTAAAAATAGTGCGGCCCCTCGTCTATTAATAGCAACGCCGATACCAGCGCCTTGCTGCGGCGACACAACTAAACGCTTTCTTTTATTTCAAATGAAGCGCCAAACACATGGCGCGCTGTTTTGCCGGCCACAAGCGTTTGTGTCTAAAACTAATTCCAAATTAAGGAGATATCAGATATTTTGCGTAACGTTGACATTTCAAAAAAGCGACATTGATTGTTTTTAAACATCTTAATTTTGTTGTTCGTTTAATTTTATACGTAACGATCAATAACTTTCGACTGGATGACACCCTGCTTCGTATTCATGGGGTCCCGGGTTCAATTCTGGGCGCAGAGGCAGGTTATTTCTGTAAGTTTTCTCGGTCTCTTAAAGCTTGCTGATGTAGATTCGGCACTGTAAAGTACACTGTTGAGACAGCGTGGTTAAATGAACCAAGAAACAAAGAGCATAAAATTTCCGATTAAACTCATAAGTGGACGCAGTTATTTTAACACTGTTTAAGATTACGAGAAGCAATGCACAAACAATACACGACACGGGGAACCTGTCGAAAGGCAGCCATACTGAAATACTGAAACGTAAAATGTAGCAAGTGTTACGTAGGATTTGAGGTTGCCATTTTGATTTAACTGTAGATGGGATGTTCTAGTTTGTTACACCGTGTAAACTTTTCTCTGTATATTAACGTTTCGGAGATGCATACTGCCTCCATCTTCAGGGCTAAAGCGTATGTTTAGATTAGTTTTGTGAAGTTGATACGATCGAAATTACTCCTATTCGGGTTCAATGTGTACTTGTCGTATTAGATATGGTTACGTTCCGGGTTCTAATACCAGATGATTCTTTAGTTTGTTAGTTGAGTCATTTACTGACTGACACTGTGACTGAACGACTTTGCAATCTGTTTATGTAATTATATTCTAACTATCGAAAACGAAACAAGGACGTATAGTGCCTTTCTTTACATTGTTATACCTCTCTCTCTCTCTCTCTCTCTCTCTCTCTCTCTCTCTATATATATATATATATATATATATATATATATATATATATATCATATCATATCATATCTACCATTCTCAATCCTATATTCCGAATAATAATGAAAATAGCTTAAATTCTTAGGTACTCCGTAATAAATGCGAATGTCAATAAAATACTTTTGACCGAAGTCCTTCATGTCGAGTACTGATAAATTATTTATTCTCAGGCCAGCGTTCGCCGTGTCATATAGGCAACGTCTCCGACACGAGAGTAATGCGTGTCACTCGCCTTCATTCAGCAACCAGACCCTGGATGTCAGTAGCTGCCAACATTTAACCGGTTACAGGACAAGGAAATCCAATCAGAAATGTAATACGAAATCAGAAACACGATGCGTATGTATTACTAAAAATAACACCATGTGTTAGCGTGTACTGTGGTACGCACAATAGGACGAATATTGTTATCAAAAACTATTACCAAACAAATACGTAAGCAGTGAGATCTCACAGCTAAGAAAATAAAGAAAGTTCATGCGTCTATCAAATGATCACTCCCATTATGGAGAAAATAAGCTTCCCCGAAACGTCGGTCAATATCTAACAATCTTCAAGGTGCTGCATCCTAGATGACTGCAATTTACAATAACTTTAACAAATTAGAATCCATAAGATGGCGGAAATGAGAGATCTCGTTTCGCGTATTCTACCAGAAGCTTGGAATTTTAAAGTAAAAATAAATTCGGTTTAAATATTCAGAATACCAGTCGGAATTAAGGATCTCTTGATGGATTTAATTACTAACAATAGTGTCACATTTCTATAAGTTTATTAAGTCAAATTAGTAACTGGTGACAGTTAAGAAGTTTTGAGTAACAGAATTTTATCAAGATGCTCAGCAGTCTACAATCGGTTCGCTCGAAATTTGTCATTTAGCTACAATGATTCAACTACAATGGCTAATTACCATAACATATACAAGAAACACAAGATATACAAGAAACTGTACTCTGGGGTAGCAGCGAAGTATTTCATCTATTAACCACAGTTTCTTGTCTCGAACGACTTTAATTTCATAACATTGATATCTGCTTAAATGACCCTGAAATATTATAAACAGATAGCTCTTTCCAATACCGTAATTGTGTTTACACTAACTAACTAACACCATGGAGCAGACTCCTTGAAATTCTGACAATAATATCAGTAAGTCTAAACGTTGCCCGTCCTTTATGGAACCTATGATGTATTGCCGTATTCACGACAACAGAACCATAGTCTAAGCCGTGTGAATCCATTCCACATTAATTTTATAAGATTCATTTTAATATTATACATTCATCTAAGCTTAAGTCTTCCGATTGATCTCCTCCCTTCATGCTTTACAAACAAAATTGTACATGAATTTCTCATTTCCATCATGCGTGCCATATGTCCCGCCCATTTCATTTTCCGTGATTCGATCATTGTAATAATAATACTCGGTTAAGGGCGCAAACTACTTAGCTTCTCAATGTACAGTTTGCTTCAGCCTTCCGTAGCCCCTCTTAGGTTCAAATATTATCCTAAATACGCCATTAGAAAACATTCAATCTGTGTTCTTCCCTTAACGCGAAGGACCAAAAGGAAATTACAGTATTTTATGTTTAAGTCTTATTATAACAGATTCTTATAATCATTTTTAACTTTTTGTCGTATCTTCTTTGCGTTTGTTCATCGAACTAGAGTACTCTTGCTCAAGATTTAGTTGTTAGTACGTGACAGCTGAATCGAGTGCTAAGGGGGATGCGAACCAGTGTTCGCAACACAATTTTACATCAAAAGTATTCAGACATGTAACACGTACAGCACAAACGCAGGCAACAAAAACCAAAACAAATGTTTGAACAGAACGCCTAGTGGCCACAAAGACAGGATTAATTGAAGTATAATATTTTAAAGATATAAGGAATAGGTTGAGAACTGTATTGAACTGTCTTAGAAGGTCCAGTGCTAAACTCTTGTCCTGTCATGTCTTCTGATAAACATTCGGGTTCCATAGCAACGTTGAATGTTTCAAGCGGATGAAGACAAACGTCTGTATACGGAATAGAATGTAGGTGGTCCCTCAGTCAGTGATTTGCTTAGATAATTGGTTACCTAGTTACGTAGTTAATAAAGTAGTGAGCCAGTCACTTCTCGGTTCTACACACATGTGAACAGAACGCCAGGAAACGAGGATGCTGCGATGTGTATTGTTTCGTATTGATTGAGAACGAGTCGCTGTGTTGTGTTGGTATCCGTGGTTCCATTCATCGATCCAGCCGATCCATTCATTTATCGCGCCCCATTCAGCGCCGTCCTGTACCTTTCCGATCCCTGTATCTCCACTGTGAGACCCCGCCCAGCACGGAGGGTCGCTGGGTCGAGCGGCGACTAGGGTCCTCAAAGGATGTTGTAGCTGATCCAGTCCCGAAACGCTTAGAGATCTCAAAATGGGACCCCACCAGGAAAGTCCCCGATAAGCTGAATACGGAAGTTAAAATCGGGGTTTCTTTGGGATCAGCATAGTACTGGTTGAAGCGAGAGAGACTGCAAAAGGCTTCACGGAGAGTCGTGACCTAATTTCAGTTTGTTATGCCCCAAAATTCCTGTAATAACAAGATTTTCATACGAACGTAAGCAGTAGCCACTTACATAATAATTCATGTTTTATCCTCGGACCAATTTCATGTTATTACAGAACTAGACCTTCTGGTATTTCTGAAACAGTTGAAATACATGGCCTTGTGTCGCCCCAATTTGTGCAGAAATAGCAGACTGGACCAAACAATTCTGCCAACATAAACACATAAAACGTCAAAAGGGGTTATTTAAAAACAGGTTTTATAGGCACTAAACTATAACCTATGTTAACTTCGATCGGTAACTGTTTCCGAAAATTGCATCTTGGTTTAAATATGGCAGGTGCAGTTGATTGTAGGTCCTGACCACTTAGGAAGTTGTTCGCGCGCTGCCAAGACTAGTAGCGACGGACATTAATTTTTGTGTCAAACATATTTTCGCACCACACATCCATGTCGTCGTACTATAACGATAATAAATTTCTCATTGCTTAATTAGCAGGAACATAATTCCCATTTGTACATTTCGTAAACTGAACATAACATTTGTTCAAGCAACCAGATTGATCGCTGTTGAATGAAATACTACTTAATGTCTTATTTATAGGGGGGACTGACTCTGAAAAAGTTAGAGAGAGACTATCGGTAATTAAACGAGGAACGAATAAATTCATAAGCAGATATTTAGTCTAAATAAACTAAATTATATGGAAATTTAATAGAAGTGTCAGGACGAAAACGGGTAGAAAACTTTGAGAACTTAGGTGATAAGATATAGTGGACATAAAGAGACAACTTTCACCTTTTACTTTTACAGAGCCAGTAATAAATCAAAGAAGATTTACCAACTTAAAAATAACTATGTCGTGACCCGTTTCCAAGATTCCTGCAATATTTAAAATGTGGAAGAATTATTTTTGTAAGCTATTAAATTCACGTGTGGTGAACGATATTAGGCAGACTAAAATATATACAACTGAGCTTTTGGGCCTGAAAGTAGGAAAATTGTTGAATCTGAAGGTACTGATCAAATTCCAATAAAAGCGATCAACATTTGAGGTATGAAATTGTCTTCTGAGAAGCACATATTCGTTCTACACGTGAAACCTACATTTAACTCATTAACGCCCAGTGGTAAGAAGCACTTCTCTAAACAGCGCTAACCAACTGATATGTGTAATGGAGACGTAGTGTTTTATTTTCGGTAGGGCTGAATGTTTAAATTATTTAGGTAAACTTTTGATTCAAAACGTTTCCTTTTCTCATACGATGAACTTCGACATTTATAGGAATACGGTCATCATGCACTACAGACGAACAGGCTTAATCGTCTGTTCCTTGTCTCCAGTAAAACATCGTCCCTGCATTTGCTTCTATTTCAGTGCCTCTTCTTTCTGTCTACGTCTTGTAGCCAATTAGTTTGGGAATCTCCAGTATCATGCGTTTGGAATACGCTATTTTTCCTCATATTTGTAGACGTGTATAGTTGATCTGATCTCTTTATGTCCTGTTCAAGGTCACATAAATATCATTCGTGCCCCTTACATCGTCCGGTATCCTTTTTTCTTAAACACCCAGAAATCACAAAAATATTGTAAACTGAATTTAACTGTGATGTTACGCTCTTGCGTGAGCGAGGCACACCTTGTGGGCCCGTCCATGTCTGTCCTTCGCGTTTTTCCTACAGGGTACACAACCTGCACGATAATGGACCACTGTTTCGCAATACTGATAAAAGAGGTCATCGTTGTTACACAACAACTGACCCGGATTATATCAGTGCAAGAAAGACCTAGTGATAAGGCAGGAAGAACATCTTTGGAATGTCAGTGGATTACAAACACTGATGTGATTCTGTTAATATTCGTTTGCTGAAATTTCTCTTGATAATGGCATTAAACATGTAGTAAGCCTGTATTTTCCTTGTGTGACCCAAGATAAGATAACCTAAATAATTAACTTTTGTTACTTTTTCAACATTTTAGTATGCAACATAATCTATGATTATAATTGTCACACATTTTTATTGATTTATTTTATACTTACTTGCAGCAACTCAGGTGGATAAATTAGAAACTATGACACACCTAACACAGTTTGAAACATTTCTCGATAGATCAGCAAAGATTGTAGAACAAGTTTTCGACATAAACCATTAAAAGCATATATACACTCATAATCAAGTGTTCTAATATCAACTGGTTTCTTAGGTAGGGAATAAATCAGAGATGGTGAAATGCCTCTTAATGTAAAATATCTTTCAGGATCAAGTGACCTCAGTATAAGGTCCCGTTGCACCAATTTCAGAATCGATCCCCGCAGGTATTGTCCTACTTACGCCAAAATAAGTAGAGCAGACTGAGGGGGGGAGGGGCGGAGTCTAAAAATAACCCACTGTAATGGCGTCACTCTGACGTCATTCTCCCCTCCACCAATCTGACACGTGCAAACTGTGACGTCACAAACTCACCCCTTTGCTGGTGCCCAGGTCACACCACAGCCCCATTGTTGCTGCAAACCCCTGTTCTAGCCGGCATTTCTGTGCAATGGCCCAGTGGCATTTTCGTAATTTCTTTGTCTTCAGATTACTTGTAACAGTTGTAATTCCTTGGTCAAGACAGACGTCGCTTCCATAAAACCTGGTAGTTCATAAGCCTATTTCAAAGAGCCAATCCTGAGCCAGCTGAATCCACTCCAAATCCTCACACCCTATTTGTTTATGTTTTCGTATCATATTATTCTTCCTACTGGGCTCTGGGAGTTCTCCGACTAAAATTTGTTTTTCATTTGTCACTTCCACTCTCTCAGACGCCCTCAATCTGTGTGTAATCTGAGGTTTTCCTTGGCTTCTGGTCTTCTGGGTTGTGACGCTGGATATTCTTGTAACTTGTTGCTAAAGATTCGAAAGAATGCATTGGCTCCGTCTTCAAGGCGGTTCATAAATCTTAATATACAAGACCACAATTAACCTTGATTATACGCTTTTCTCTCAGAAATGGTTGAACAGACAACACCACCGATGTACTTTACTGAGCAGGTTCAGTTGTCTAATGAGTATCGCAGGGTAAGCCCCATACTGTGACTTGCTGCGAGGGCTGAAAAGCTCTCCAACCTCTGGCAACAGTCAAAACTAAGTTCAGTAAGCAAAATATAAGACGAAACACTAACAGCATTTGCACTAATGCCGCCTTCCATCTTGCAGATTGATTTTACTTTTTCGTAGGGCATACATGTTCTGTGTTACACTGTGTAAGCCTCCTATAACTGGGGAGCTTCTCTCTTTTGAGGGCAAATAAATAAATTAGGTAGTAACTTAAGCTGGGGGCTACAAAGACCGATAGTGCCATTCTATCTGTGTCCCCCCCCCCCCCCCCCCAGTACTTCAAAACAGTTTCGTTACAAGCAGTCCAACGTTTAAGAGTGGAAAAAATCGCTGAGATGATATTCAGTAAAACGTCCAACAGCTTACAAGTTGTAAAAAAGGATTTCTGAGCACTGCATTCAAATTCTAAAATCTCTTTATAATCACAAGTCTCGTTAGCAAAAATCTGAAGACATAATCTTCAAATGTTTTTGTGTTTATAACAACAGATGTCACTGTAATATCAGGGTCATGAAGCTATCAATTGCGCCCTACCGCCATCTTGTCATATACATTTAAGTTGTGCTAAAATGCTGTGTACACTCGAATCTCGGTAGCTGATTCGGCTTGTATTGCATTATTTTCGATGACATGTTCTTTATACACGACACTAACTACTACGGTCACGTAGTAAAACATATTGGGTCATATTTCGTACCTAACAGGAAACACTAAACTCGTACTGTGTGGTACTTGAACCCGCGGAGGCTCGCATGTGCACAGATCATTTCCAGATTCACAAGAGTAGCCCCAAAACGTCACTAAAATACGAATAACTTAGCATTTATAACTCCTAGTCTCCAGACAAAACAGAAGACGATCATTATCTTATTGGCAATATAAGAAGATTGTCTTTAGGGGGCGTCGTGTATATTTTATTACTTCTATAATTTAATGCAATAGTTTTCCTGACTGTGATGGCCGCATTGATCTTATGAACTATTAATTTGAATTGTAACTGTTGCTGAAATAACATTGACCTGCAGGAATTTTTTTACAGATTAATTTCATAAATCGTGCCGTTGGTAAATTATTTGTGCTAGCTTTTTGTCTTAATGACCAGTAAATTGGTGTTTTGGTCACATGTATTAGTATTTCCAGGGTAATCAGAGCCTGTTTGAGCTTTGTCATGGACATGAGAAGTGCTTTCTCGGAGATCCGGGCCAGAATTTATGTATTATTTTACATTCGTTGCTTACGTGACTGATAAATGCTCGTATATGTAACTGAAGAATGTTTTCTATACGTTTCTGCAATACATCATTCAACAGTGGCCTCATGAATGGTTAGACACGTGTCATGACCTCTCGACCTAAAAAGACACCATTGACGTCAATGAGTTACCATCCCCTATTTCAGTAACTCAATGACGTCAGCACTACCCCCACCACTACATATTTATTTTCTCTCCAAAATTTACTTTTTCGGCCTCCTTCGAAAGTAGGTCGCTCCGGTTCATTCATCGAGTTCCATTGACCCGCCACGTGTCGTCTTGCGCCTGCGCACAGCGTCGCCAGCCCTGTACCATTCATCGTAACGCGTTGCCTCGATTAATGAACTGATTCTTTAATCGACCACTGAAATTTTAACAGAATATTCATCCCACGTTCACACCTTATAAATTCTTGAAAATTAAAGGGTAATTAAACTTTAAATAACGGCGAAAAATCGATAAGTGATCGCAAAGAAAAATCACTTTTATTGTCTGTAACTTTCGGTATTTGTAATTTTGTACATCAGCTGTCGAGAAATCAACGCGGTCTTAAAACAGAGATCATAAACTGTGTAAAAATTATGCTCCATAATCTCATAACTTACTACATGTGTAATGATCGTATTTTAAGAGACAGGAGAAGGGTCAGTTTTCACTTGCCCGGCAAGGAAGAGATCTGTTACAGGAAATCGGTAACCGACTGCTTCATTGTTTTGCTGCAAACCTTGTGAACTCCGTAGACGATTATTCAGAACGTATAGTGAGTAATGTACTAATCATAAATTAGCTAAAGGTAGTATTTTATCTCCGTGGAGCATTTAAGTAAACCACGAGACTACTGGGAACAACAGTTCTTCACACAGAAACGATCTCTGTTTCGTACAATAGTTAAGTGTTAACACTACAAGATTCGTACTTGTTAAAAGTCTCTTCAGTGCACCTTCAATTCTGAAATATTACTTTCAGGGTAACTGGTCGATACATTATCCCCAAGATATCTGAATATGTTAAAAATGCCATCACCCAACAGACAGCATTGTCAGTACTTGAATCTATCAGAGAGGGGACCTCAGTTCGAGATCTGTGTATTTAAATCCTAAAAAACAAAGCCTAGGTAGGAAGGACATCAAGAGACTGGCGAGGTTTGGGACTTGAAGAAAGCTCAGTTGCCCGAGTGAATTCAGAAGAAAAAATTGGGACCTTTCGGCTCTTTTTCGTTTGCAGATCCGAGGCCCCGATTATTAAGTATGAGGCTGAGTCCGAGAATTTAATCTGCTCCTTCTTGAGATGAACAAGGGAAACAATCCCTGCATATTTTCAAAATAAAGCCCATAAGAATGCTGTGGGAGGAAATTCCGAGGCAATGAACATTAAATAAGAGGACATATAATTGTCGCTATGCCATAAAGCTTTACCTATGAAAGTAATCGGATAAAATATAAATAAATATCAAAAACAAAAGATGTAGATGGTAGCTTGGTATATTTTTTATGTATCAAGAAATTTAATAAATCAGAAAATTGTGGGAATCCATGATAGAGGAAACGGGATAATCCTCTAAAACTTAAAAAATGTCTGCCAAATGTGATAAGACAAAAGCAGCTCTTGATATTTCTGTAATATCAAATACAAACATCGGTCCAATCATCAGCCAAGATTTGTCTCTTTTCGTGGAAACCAGTGCGGTTACCGGAGACTTGAATGCGCCAGTAAGACGAGATACAGAGATATCCCTTAGATTGTTATAACTAATTCTACTGAGCAGAGCCTTTATTGAGAAGCTAAGAATACCTCAGTTGGCCAAGAAAAGATCCGTCTTTTATGGATCCCGAAGGCTTATTACCGTCTTAACTACAATCCGTCACCAGTCCCTGTCCCTGAGCGAAATTAATGCAATCGGCAAACCCAATACCTTTTTCCTAAGGGCCGTGGGTGAACTGTGATAAAACCTGCATTGAAATCAATTATGACCATTTTCAATAATTAACGCAGTTTGTGACTACTGTAAAGGCAGACTGTCGTGGTTGCCTAATGAGGGACGATAGGGGAGGAGGGTATTCTGTACGCGTCTGGTAGAAAACATTTGCTCCGCTTCGACCACTCGCTCATTGTACTGCGTGGGGTGACACAAGTCAACAACGGCGAACACCAGCAGAAACAGGTTTAAAGAAGTAATTCAAAATGAGTAAAGAGAGGGTGATAATTAAAAATAACGGTGTACTCTGCCGATGTTTTCTTAACAGGCAGTAGAATGACTTCATGCTAAATTGACGAGGCATGACAGACAGAGCATACTCAGTAATGAATAGTTACAGTTATGTTTACGTACTTTCTTTACGACTGACACATCTCATATCCTCATAATTAAACCAATCCAATCACCACACGCATCTGGTCAGCTCACGGCACAGAATAATTCTAGCCTGAGCTGGTCGTAAGAATTTGTTAGTTACTTTGTTGAGATTGGAGTTTATGCTTTTGGGATATGCAGTTTTTAACATGCAATTATGGGACATTATATATCACACATATATTAAACAAGAAACACAAATACAATTTTAGCTTGAAAGCCACAGCGGAAACACCACTTTCAAGACTCAGGCATTGATTGCAGGATAATATTAAAGAGGACTGTTGAAAAAAAAAGAGTGGGTGGGTGTGAACTGGACTGCATTTGCTCAGTATGCGATATGATGCCGTCTTCACAACCACAAAGAATTCGGGGACCATTCTGCAGTGAGTTCAACTGTTCAGTTATCTCGTTGTCGCTTACCGACTCGGTGTGTGTGTGTTAGCTCATTTAACGACGCTATTTCACGGTTTACTGAGCTCGTGTTGAGAGAACTGAGCGGTGAGTTTTATAATGAGGTACAAGAACTCATTCAAGACGTCGATTTTCAAACCTGAATTCTAAACGGGTACCTCTAACCACGAAGAGTGCTAATGCTCACCAAGTGAATATAGCACTGTTCTGGATTACTAAGCCATGAAGTCGTAAGAGGAGTGTAGTTAAAGCTCCATGTACTCCTACCATTATTCCGTTTTACTTATAATCCCTGGTACCGACTGAGGAAGAAACTGGATACAATTTCTGTTATTGTTATTGTTATGATTACTATCAACTAACTAACTAACAAACTAGATGGTTCATTACCGAAGTCATCAATGCCTTTCACCGGATCTTCAGGTTCTTAGAAATCAGACGGGAAGACAAAATAGTCTTATGATTACTATTATCGTCATTATTATTAATAATCATCGTATACAACTATTGCTGCTTGCATGCTACAGGATTTGTTTCTTAATGTCAAACACTATAATAAATGGATTAAATTCAAGTGAACTTAATTACTATCCTGAATTCGGCACTGAACACAAAAAATGACACAAATATTTACGATATATCGATCTCTGTCCGTCTATCTGTCTGTTCATCTATCTTCAGTCTACTCTATCTAACCAACTACTGCTCACCAAATCACTGTTATTACAAAATGAACAATAGTTTGCCAGTAACACATATCTTGAGTTTAACCAAAGAAATATACATAAATTCCTCATTTTCGTGTCCATCAACAAAAATTCTAACATACAAATTGATCTGACTACAACACACGGCGAAATTCTACGTTGTAAGTGCATGTTGAACCAGTTCAGTTCTAGTCAAATTACCCAAAATGAGCTCAACCTGACGGTAACGATACTAATGAAAGCAAAAGATAACAATTGGTACGAAAGTGCGTGCATTAATTAACAAAGAATTCAACACGCTCATCGACGTCATCATAATTAAAATAAATTATCCTCAACCAGTAAACTGCTTGGATTCTTAAAAGTAGGGGTGCGAGAATTGTATCGATAGAAAAAATTTCTCAGGTATGTGCCTGACTCTATAAACACCCTTCACAAGGGGATGAAGACCCCTATTCATCCCCTAGAAACTTGCACGAATTGCGCATGAACGCACCCCCTGACGTCACGTCTGACGTCACGGCACCCTGATTGACGTCACTTGCGGGTTGTGCTGCAGGTTTCCAGGGGCAGGGGAAGTTTTGTGTAATTAATTACTGAGATCACCACACAAAATTAGTAGATATTTCGTGTTCAAATGTTGGCAGCAGAGCCACGCAGACTTGTTTCTATGGTAACTGATTGTTGTCTTTCAAACAAATAAAATCGCTGAAAACCGTTCATGCTTATTTACGTATGTTCTTTCCCTTGCTGTAGTAACGAACGCAGTTTCATGAATGCCACCAAATGCCGACATGCCAAGACCTCAAAACATTTTGTTGCATTAGCGTCTTGTATGAAATTAATTTGAAAACATAACCGACTTAGACTTCGACGAAACGTAGGGCCTATTAAGTTAAAGCTGAATGTAAATAATGACAATTATATATAATAAGATTTCCGTTCAGAAGAACAGGTTTAAATTAAAAATTGATTATTATTCCGAGAAATGTGTTGCTTCGTCCGGCTTATTCCACTCGCATACAATTCAGTCTCGCGAGGACAGACAACACGAGGCCCTGTCGCCTCACGATGGTATGGGAAGCCATGCTTCAATGGTTGAAGCAGAGACTAAAACAGACTGGAAATCATGCGATGTGGTATTGTACTTCTGCTTTATTTGGCGAAGCTTTCACACTCATATTTTATGTTGTTGAACGCTATGATAATTAGTGAAGGACGAACTGGGAAGGCTGTGGAAAGACGCTATCTCGAACGAATCTGAGGTAGGAAGATTGCTGTCTTCTGGGTTGTTGCGCCGTGTAATCTGGTAGAAGTTTACCGCCGTTTCAGAGGTCCTTGCTGCCTCCATCATCAGGGAGACTCATCGCAAGAACCTCTGAAACATCGGTAACTTCTACCAGACTAGGCGGCACAACCCAGAAGACAGCAATCTTTAGACTCACCGCCGTGAAAACCTCAAATCCTAAATAATCTGAAGTAATAAACCGGCTTTTGGCTGGAGGAACTAAGGAAAATCACAAAAGCATCAGTCACAATTGCCTGTTTCCGGACAGTTACTTAAACTCGAGTGAGAAGCATGAATGCTAACCTCGACATTTCTTTGGTACTGGAAATGTAATGGGGCTCCGTTTCCATTACGAATAATTACGTAACTAATTAAATGAAAAGAGTGATTTTTGAGAAGTTGATACTTACTGACCCGGTCAAGAAATTTCCAAAAATTTTGTACAATCTGGAGGTTCATTATCGCATGTACAAAATCCTGCAACTTATCAGAACTTGAATGAAAAATATTATTCAAGGAAATTCAGACAACGGCAGGGTTTGAAGCTAAGTAGGGGTCTTAAGCTCTTCTAAGAGCTCGGGCTGTCTGTAGACTGCCTGTGACAACCATCGATAATGCCTGATCACGGAAATACGCCAATTGAGTCGAGGCTACACTTGTCCTATTTCAAGAGACCTCCGCCTACAGTCGAGTTACAATATCGATTTAATATCTAGAAATAGAGTCCATTGAAAAGTCGTTTCATTGATGAGCTACTACCAAGTGACTCGCCTCGCCTGCCACCACGCACGCCTCACATGATTATCTGTGATGTTCTGAGCCCTATTGTGCATTTTCTCTGCACCGAACGTCGTGATGTGGTGATTAACGTTATTACTTTGTATTCACAAAATCCCTGGCTCAAATCTCGGCCCCCTGAAGTGACTGACGTGTTTGTGGTATTCCTCAGTCAGTCTAGGAAGAGTTTGGGTCAATAAGCTAAAGTAGGTCACGACAGGTTCAATATCCTTTCTTATTTATTATCAGAATCACCCTAAAATTCGACTTAATATAGCCTATGTGGTTGTAAAGACGACGTTATAATAATCCGACGACGCGATCTCGAAACGAATCTGAGGTAGGAAGATTGCTGTCTTCTGGGTTATTGCGACGTGTAGTCTGGTAGAAGTTTACCGACGTTTCAGAGTTGATTTCTGCCTCCAACATCGCGTCAAACTCATTACCCTGATGACGGAGGCAGTATGACCTCTGAAACGTTGGTTAACATCGACCAGGCTACACAGCGCAACAACCCAGAAGACAGAAATCTTCATACTCTGATGACGGAGGCAGTATGACCTCTGAAACGTTGGTTAACATCGACCAGACTACACAGCGCAACAACCCAGAAGACAGAAATCTTCATACTCTGATGACGGAGGCAGTATGACCTCTGAAACGTTGGTAAACATCGACCAGACCACACAGCGCAAGAACCCAGAAGACAGAAATCTTCATACTCTGATGACGGAGGCAGTATGACCTCTGAAACGTTGGTTAACATCGACCAGACTACACAGCGCAACAACCCAGAAGACAGAAATCTTCATACTCTGATGACGGAGGCAGTATGACCTCTGAAACGTTGGTAAACATCGACCAGACCACACAGCGCAAGAACCCAGAAGACAGAAATCTTCATACTCTGATGACGGAGGCAGTATGACCTCTGAAACGTTGGTTAACATCGACCAGGCTACACAGCGCAACAACCCAGAAGACGGAAATCTTCATACTCTGATGACGGAGGCAGTATGACCTCTGAAACGTTGATAAACATCTACCAGACTACACAGCGCAACAACCCAGAAGACAGAAATCTTCATACTCTGATGACGGAGGCAGTATGACCTCTGAAACGTTGGTAAACATCGACCAGACTACACGGCGCAACAACCCAGAAGACAGAAATCTTCATACTCTGATGACGGAGGCAGTATGACCTCTGAAACGTTGATAAACATCTACCAGACTACACAGCGCAACAACCCAGAAGACAGAAATCTTCATACTCTGATGACGGAGGCAGTATGACCTCTGAAACGTTGGTAAACATCGACCAGACTACACGGCGCAATAACCCAGAAGACATAAATCTTCATACTCATCGCCCTGATGATGGAGGCAGTATGACCTCTGAAACGTTGGTTAACATCGACCAGACTACACAGCGCAACAACCCAGAAGACAGAAATCTTCATACTCTGATGACGGAGGCAGTATGACCTCTGAAACGTTGATAAACATCTACCAGACTACACAGCGCAACAACCCAGAAGACAGAAATCTTCATACTCTGATGACGGAGGCAGTATGACCTCTGAAACGTTGGTAAACATCGACCAGACTACACGGCGCAATAACCCAGAAGACATAAATCTTCATACTCATCGCCCTGATGATGGAGGCAGTATGACCTCTGAAACGTTGGTTAACATCTACCAGACTACACAGCGCAACAACCCAGAAGACAGAAATCTTCATACTCTGATGACGGAGGCAGTATGACCTCTGAAACGTTGGTAAACATCGACCAGACTACACGGCGCAACAACCCAGAAGACAGAAATCTTCATACTCTGATGACGGAGGCAGTATGACCTCTGAAACGTTGATAAACATCTACCAGACTACACAGCGCAACAACCCAGAAGACAGAAATCTTCATACTCTGATGACGGAGGCAGTATGACCTCTGAAACGTTGGTAAACATCGACCAGACTACACGGCGCAATAACCCAGAAGACATAAATCTTCATACTCATCGCCCTGATGATGGAGGCAGTATGACCTCTGAAACGTTGGTTAACATCGACCAGGCTACACAGCGCAACAACCCAGAAGACGGAAATCTTCATACTCTGATGACGGAGGCAGTATGACCTCTGAAACGTTGATAAACATCTACCAGACTACACAGCGCAACAACCCAGAAGACAGAAATCTTCATACTCTGATGACGGAGGCAGTATGACCTCTGAAACGTTGGTAAACATCGACCAGACTACACGGCGCAACAACCCAGAAGACAGAAATCTTCATACTCTGATGACGGAGGCAGTATGACCTCTGAAACGTTGATAAACATCTACCAGACTACACAGCGCAACAACCCAGAAGACAGAAATCTTCATACTCTGATGACGGAGGCAGTATGACCTCTGAAACGTTGGTAAACATCGACCAGACTACACGGCGCAACAACCCAGAAGACAGAAATCTTCATACTCTGATGACGGAGGCAGTATGACCTCTGAAACGTTGATAAACATCTACCAGACTACACAGCGCAACAACCCAGAAGACAGAAATCTTCATACTCATCGCCCTGATGACGGAGGCAGTATGACCTCTGAAACGTTGGTTAACATCGACCAGACTACACAGCGCAACAACCCAGAAGACAGCCATCTTAAAAAAAACCATTACTGAAATCTTAAATTCTAACAAAGGTTTCACGTCTGTAATAAAACTTATTAAGTTAAAACAGAGGCATTAGATTACATACGAACAGTAGATTATTACCATAAGTGTGGGATTTGCTGATAGAAACATCAGTAAAATTTGTATTTCGGAGCTGCAGATATTAAGCCGATGAAATTCGAGACTATTAGAAAAACTCGCCAGTGAATCACAGTATAGTCTAATTCATATTCTTACAACCTTTTTCCTCTCTCCTGCATACAATGTATATGCTAATAAAAGCAAATATTTTTAAAATAACTTTCTTCGTTTGACAAAAATTCCTGCAACCCTACAGCCTTCAGCAGTGATTTTACTCCGACAGAGATGGCAGCACATGACACAACATTTTGGCTGTGGTTGTAAGAAAACTTACGAGGGCACACGTAAAAGCTAATTTGGATTGTGGCCTTCTAGGTTAAGACACCGTGTAATGTTGAGCATGTTTATAAATGTTTCGAAGAAATATATCGATCCCTTCTTCAGGGTACGACTTCTGTCCTAGTTATCGAGGCGGTATTTTCTTTCAGATACATTGGTAAACATCTAACCATCTATAAGACAACATTCACTGCGTCTTAACTCAGAAGGCCACAACTCAAAATTTCCTAATGTAAGAACATCGTTGAAACGTCCAGAATATGTGCAGATCGTGTAATGCAATTATTCTATAAAACGAGATCGTAACGTGACGAACAAGCGACGTATATTTCTTGTCTTCTCACATACGTAAATAGAGAGAGAAGGCGAAGAACTTATAACTTTATTTTTATTTAGATAAGTTTACAATTTATTATTGGTCTCTCACGTCGTGTTAATTCACAACATGCTTTTCACAGGCGTCTAATTAATACTGAGAGGTATCTCACGGAATTATTATTAAGATAGTGTAATTGCGTCATATTGTGAATATTATAACAATTATTTATTTTAATCCGTCTGATCACAATATAATTTTATTTAAAATTTCTTATAATTAAGATAATAAAATATCATTCATGTTCCATATCGATTGATCGATTTACATTTCGGAACATTTACACAACATGTTTCGGTTTTTATAAAACCATCATCAGGTGTAAAATATATCTAAGAACTTAAAACTCAATTATGATTTCTGTAGTTTTTTGGTGATGTTTCATTACGTTTGTTTTTCCATTTTTTGGGCGAATGTGTTGTTTTTCTTAAATGTTATTAGATGTACATATCGGCCGAAGATGTAGGACTGAGTGTCCCGATATGTCCAGAAGTACTAGTGTCTTCGAATAGGTGTGGGTCAACATTTAAGAAAAACAACACCTTCGCCCAAAAAATGGAAAAACAAACGTAATGAAACATCACCAAAAAACTACAGAAATCATAATTGAGTTTTAAGTTCTTAGCTATATTTTACACCTGATGATGGTTTTATAAAAACCGAAACATGTTGTGTAAATGTTCCGAAATGTAAATCGATCAATCGATATGGAACATGAATGATATTTTATTATCTTAATTATAAGAAATTTTAAATAAAATTATATTGTGATCACACGGATTAAAATGAATAATTGGAATTATTATTGTTATTCGACTCCATTTTTATCTTACGATAGTGTCTCATACTCTTTTACTGCATAAGATCCATGATTTTTGACTATCTCCACTTTACGTTAAGCGGTTTCAAAGCTGCTTGTCAGCTAGATCAGCGATACGCAAACTTTTCTTCGTGAGCCAGCATTTCAAAACCCTTCCACCTTGTCAATTAGGGGCAAATGTATTGGGCCGCAAATTTTATTGCAGATATCTTCAAGCTGATATTGATTCGGTACAAGAGTGAAGCTGTGAAAACTATATGGAATTTAGCACTCACAAACTAAAATAACATATCCCATACACAAGATCAACCATAGCCGTTGTAATTACCATGTAACTGATATTTCAATTTTGCGTATTGACTGTTTAAAAGGTCTTGGTGTTATGTTAGACAAATCTAATTTTCGTAGTCTCGTACACTAACGACATTGGGGTTTATCTTCTTTAGAGAGTTTGTTTTATGTAATGCTTTACTTAAGTCAAAAGCCAGAGTATGCGTCGGTTGTATGGAATAATTTTATATTGCTTTTGACTCTAATAAATGACTAAATACATAAACAAATTTCGTCAATTTGTGTCATTTTTTCTGTTTGCAAGTTCACGCAATTATGATTTGATTTTGAATTGTTTACGCTTTAGAACACTTTATTTCCAGACAACGACATTAGACGCTTTATTTCTTGTATTTTAAGAGCAAAATAGTATGTACTTCCATTATAGACACAACATTCGTGTGTCTACAAGAAAAAAAGATAATTTTGTATTTTGGCGTTAAGACATACTTCTGCTAGGTGCTCAAATGACATGCAGATTCCTGTACATTAACATAACATTGTGATTTGTTTATGTAACTCCCCACAATGCCACTAGGTAGCCCCAACACCTGTGTCCATCCAGTAAACAGTATGACGAGAAGTGCAACATGTGTGCTATATATCACGCAATCGATTGAAGGGGGTTGAGTGAATAGTGCTGCCATCTCTATGGTAATAATGAAACACTGTTACTAGGCTACTATGACTCAGTCACTCTTCTCGATATTAACTGACCGAAATTACCAGAAATTTGCCGACGTTTAAGAGGAGTTCCCTGCTTCCATAATCACAGCTTTCTCTTCTTAAACGTCGGACAACATCTACCACGCCACAAGTCACAACATTCCAAAACACAGCAATTTTTATACTCATCGCTGTGAGAACCTGAAATCTTATACAGTACAATAAATAACGTAGTAAGGGAGGGGTAATGTTTTTCCGGACTGTCATTAAGTGCTCAGTAAATTTCCTATTATGAAAACCGCAGGTGTATTCTGGTCTTCATAAAACCTTCCATTGGATCCTTTCCTGTGTCATTTTATTTTTCTTTAAAACTCCATTCTACTCACTGTTCCAAGAATCATATAAGTTAAAATACGCAAATGTACATGTTTACCTCTTGTATTCTGTGGGAATTGGTCTTGGTCTCTCACGCTGAGGGAATAACAATGAGGAATTTAATAATTTATACACCTCAGATATTGTTAGGATGAATCAATCAAAGAGGGAGAGATGAGTGGGGTATGTGCCCATCGAGAGATGAGAAATAAGGCAACATTTCAGTCAGAAAATGTTGGTGCAAGAGATCTCTCATGATACCAGGAGACTTTTGGAAGAATAATATAAAAATTAATGTTCGAGAAACAGGGTGTGAGACTGCAAACTGGATTTAATTGGAGCAGAATATTGTCTAATGGATGGATTTTATGAATACTATGATAAACCAAGGGGTTGCATATAACTAAGTTTTTTGACTAAGTAGGATTTGAGGTTTTCACGGCGGTGTGTACGAAAATTGCTGACTTTCGGGTTTTTGCGCCGTGTAGTCTGGTAGAAGTATACCGACGTTTCAGAGGTCCTTGCTGCATCCATCAACATGGGCGACTATCGCAAGGATCTCTTAAACATCGGGAAACTTCTACCAGACTACACGGCTCAACAAATCAGAAGTTTTTGACTAGCTGAACGACGACCAGCTACTGACAAGATATTGGCTCTATGACGTTGGTCTACTCATTACCAATTTTTCAAGAGTTCCATTCACTATTACAGTTCCTGCATGTTCTATTACTTCCTGCCAACTTCAAAATAAAAACCAATGAATGGACATCAATAAGTCTCTCTTTATGTAATTTTCACTATTCACCTATTACGTAATTTCTGTTGTGCAGAGATATTCTCATAATCGTACTGATTCACAATCTTAAAACCTCTTACGACTTAATTAACTTAATGTATCCTTTCATCCTTTACGTTTGAACCGAATACGTCAATATACACCCACTGACGACGACTCCATTGTGCCGAAACACGTTTGGCAAGATAAAGTAAATAAACATTCAATAATAATGTTAAAAATAGTTAGTGGATGCAACTATTGTAAATAGTGTTTCAGAATTTAAACATTTGAGAGTTTCAGAGCGGTTGGATTTCGGATTGTGAAACCGCGAATTTTTGTACGTGGAAGAGTCGGAAAGACACCATTCTGTTTTACGCTTTTTTCTTTATTCAGGGCAAGAGGCCAAGTTTCTCATCCATACAAAACAACTGCTAAAAGTATGTATGCAAATATACAATTAAATAGTTTTATGCAAAAACCTATCAGCGTCGTTAAATGAACCACAAATAAATGAATTAATATAAAGATTATAAAAACTATGGGAAGAATGCATATAACTTGCCGTTTCTACACAGATGACAAAACTTCTGGAACTACCTGTAATTATGCTTACGTATCGTATGACATGGGGTAGTTTTAAGACTTCAATAAGATTATTTAGAAGGCGCAGTAATCCCAACTTGGGTCTAAAATGTATATGTATTACGGAAACTTGTGTCAGTATACGAAATCAAGGTACAGTCGCTAACAGTACATTTTACAAGGGTAAATCTCGGAGTTTCGTTCGTACGTTCTTCAAAGATCTAGAAGTACACACTAGCGATGTGTCGCGTGAGTCCGTGGTGATGGTTCTGAAGCCTGTGATGTGAACGGTTTAGGAAATATTATTACTACAATTAAAACTTAACAAGTGATGTACATTGGCCAATCAGAGACACTACTTCAATTTAGGATCTCAGACTTATTAAATATTCAACTGACAAAAGTTCATCCACTACTTTAATTGGATCAAAGGGTCCAGTATCGTGTAGTTACAGGCGGAACTAATATAACCTTATTTCCTACTACAGAGATTTATAATCCTGCAAATCTTTGAGATGATATCAAGTATGCTTATTTAAAGTGTACATCATTTTACAACATAATCTAACTCATACGGTAGCAGACAGATAGTAATACAGTCGAATCCCACCCTGCCTTGCTTTTTTATGACTCTTGCAATTATACAAAATGTAACAAAAGTTACTATAATTACATTATTATACGTGTATGTACGTATACGCATGTACACTTATAAATGTGTGGGAAGACCTCTGTAAGTACAGATTCTGTCGACGTGAAAATTGTTGGATATAACCTCAAAGATTTACAGAGTCGCCATGTCTGTAAATGTTGACTTACATAAAATATTTCATACAAAAATGTAAATACATTCATTTATGATCTATCGCCATGCTAAATTTCAGGTGTCTATTTATTAATTTTCGCTATCAAATACTAAGATGAAGAAACCTCAGTATTTCCATGTCCTTTCCCATATTTCACGAATGAATTGCCTTAACAGAAATTGTAATTTTTTATATATGTAACTGTGTCTCCTTTACCATTTTAGCAGCCGAAATGTTAATTCATTTTTGTTTCCTACAAACTGTGGTGTTGTGCCCTTCTGCCTCTCACATACCAACCGCATCCTATCAAGTGCCCACACCTTAACAAGACTAGGCTATAGCGTGTTCTGAAAAACTGACACCTCTCCACAGCAGGAAATTGCTGGATCGGTTAGGTATTCATCATTAACTGATTTGACCCTACATGGTTAAGAGTCTTTCGTGAACTGAACTTACAATTGGCGTACCGACAAATTATAAGGTTTAATTGTCCGTAATTCGCGAATTATAATATATTGTCGAAAAGACATTGACAGATATTCAACACGAACTTCCGAAAGGTGGCAGAAATATTTATTTACTGACAAATAATCTCGTGCTGGTAAAGAAAGATTAATATTTTGTAACATTTTAGGTTATCACGGCGGTGAGAACAAAGTTGAGTCTCCTAGAATGATGCGCTGTGTGGTCTCGAATAAATTGAATGACGTTTCATTAATCGCCCTGATGATGGCAGTAAGAACATCTGAAACGTCGGCCAATTTATACGAGACTGCGGGGCACAACATCCCAGATGACAGTCAACTTCCAAGGAAATGTTTACGATAGAGAAATCTCGTCTCTAGAATTTAAATTGGCTCGGAATCCACCACAAGACAAGTGTTAATTTTGGTGCGTCTCGGAGACACCAGAGCACAACGTTCAGCAGAGGAAAAACGGAGTGAAACACCCTGAAGACTGAGGCGACACTTTCTTGAAAAATGTCGGCAAACATCTGCGACTCAGACCACATTCGACACTTCCACAGCAGTCAAAGCCTCAAAACTCAAACTGTCAGTTGTTCACCCGTAAAAACAGGATACACTAACCGATCGTTCTTTCAAACAGAACGTTAAAACCTACGGATAAGCACCATTAAAGAGACCTAGACGCTGTAACACGTTTGACAAATGTGACGAATGCCAGACGTTAAGAAATTCGGGTGACTGAGCTGTACTGTCGGCAGAAAAGATGTCACCAGTTACAAGTGGAAATAATTTTCTTGGGTAACAGATGTGCGGAAATTCTGCGTGCATTTTCAAGTATTTGTTTCGAAATATCCGAATTAGTTTTATACAATCACTTAGTACCTTTAGGTTATAATTTTTTTTCTCAAAATCTCATAACTTCAAACCAGGAAATCGTCTGGACATCTGAAAAAAGTCCGCGTCATTTCGCGTCCTCCTGCGACTCAGCCTTCGGATAATTCCTCGAGACAAGAAGCCCCTGGAATTCCGTGCCAATAGCAGTGGGGCTGTGCAGCCCTCCAAATGTAGCTACAAGATTAACATAAAACCGGAAGGACCGACGATACGAGCCCACTGCAGTGCCTGTATTCAGAAGGTTCGGGAGTCGAGGTCGCCGAGGATCATTTGCCGCAGGTAACGTAGGGAATTTGCCATTTGCTTCTGTATCGCGCCATTTTGTGACAGGCTTATAAGTAAAAGAAGCTGAAGGCGAGTCATACGCAGAGGAAAGTAGTTTCATGAAATTGATTTCACAAAACTGGAAACTACGGTTTCATCTTAATATACAGCTCTTTTCAATTGGTAACACAGATATGCGGTTCTCCCGTGTGAAAGTAAAGATGGCCTCTCACTTCGAGAAGAGAACATAAATTACAAGCGACTGAAGATCAAGTGGACTACATACGAGCTAGAAAATTCGTGATTCGCACAGTATTTCACGGAAAGTGAAACCTGTGAACCTGAGATGGAATTGGCGGATGATGCAGGTCAGTCAGGGAGACTCAGTAACCAAGAAATGCATACAGAATCCTGAATAGGAAAACTGCAAGAGATAGGAACTAAGTGAGATCGCAGTGAAACCGGTTGTGATAAGATGCGAGCGCAAATGATTAAGGATCATGTTCAACGGCGAACCATTGTTACTTAGTAATGAGATATAATGGAGACTCTTGTAAATTTATACAACAACATGGCGGAGGTACATGTAAATCATTTAAGCACCAATAATACTTAATAAAATATGTAAATTGAAAATCCAGCCAAATTTCCTCAAAGGCTTGTATATAAATAAACTATATTTTACTATAAGCGAATATTGAGTGAAGGTAATCGTTTGTTCCAATATTTATCTTCATAGTTGTAAGTTAATAAGAATTTCGTTGAAGGTGGACGGACAGATGGCACACTATGGGTGAGTAATTACTATTTAGGACACAGCGACGGTCATGTTGAACGCCCTGTCGGGAATCGAATCCCTGACGTCACTTACGTATAGCTTAGGCCAAAAATAATTCCTGCAAGAAGAGGGAGGTATTTTCATTTCAGGACCAGGAATAGAAGGTAAGCAAGCTGACGGCCACCACGACCGTAGTCCAGGGCGGGCCATCGCTGCTTCTTAGTGTTGAAGCGGCAAAGTTTGAAGACAATGACGTCAAATGCAGACGGCGTAGCCTGAACGTAAGGGACCTTGGGCCAATCCCATAAATTTAAGATAAAGAGTAAGCCTCTCTAGAAAATTCTAAATATTACGTAGTACAAACGTCAGGCGGAATACGAAATTATTCGGGCCAAGTATTAAAACTAGGACTACCACATAATTACTGTCTCAGAGCAAAAATCAGCAGCGAATTCCTGTGAAGACGATAATGAACTTCAGTGTCCCATAAAATGCGGCACATTTTACTAGCTAAGCAATTACCATCTTCTCACGAAGGATTCTGATCCTCTGAGTTGCAATTTCTCAGGAATGAAACGAAATGAGTGTGATGCTACGTCGAACGAGCACAATCACACATTCGTATATGACAGCGCCGACCTCCAGCTAAAACTTTTCATCTCATTTTTCGGTATCATAACAATCGACGTCATAGTCAAGCCTCCACAAATTTAAGATATACTTCAAACAGCTAGGTGCAAGTATACAGAGTGATTTTGAATTAGAAACAAAGGTTTGTGTACTAATTCACAGAAAACGCTCGATATAAAAAATAAAAAATCCTCTACACAGACCGTACAAAAGCCATACGAATTTAGAGCTATCTGCATCTTAAAGCTACGACATCTAGCCCCTAAAGTTTTTGTAACAGCTCATTTTCATAAAATATGGGTTTCACGTATGATGCATTTGAAGAACTAGCAATACTTGCAGAAGAATTAGAAGAGAGACTGTGCACTATGACATCATCAGTAATAAGAATTGTCAAATTATTTCATATAAAGTGAAGAAAATAAACCATGTAGCACTGCAGTGTCTGCTTTTAACCAACTTTTACATTAAATTCACCTGAGACTGCCTCATTTTGGCAGAATTCATAGGGAGGACTCCATTACCAAGGGGGAGGAGGATTCATGTCAGCAAAGTAAATAAGACCAAAGTTCTGTACTTCTGCTGTTTTTAAGAAATTCATCATCTAGGAAAAAATGAAATATTAAAGTAATACTAATGAAAACTGAATTTTGGATGAAGGTTTCCGTCTTCTGGGTTATTGCGCTGTGTAGTCATACTGCCTCCGTCATCAGGGCGATCGCCCTGATGACGGAGGCAGTATGACCTCTGAAACGTTGGTAAACATCGACCAGACTACACAGCGCAATAACCCAGAAGACGGAAACCTTCATACTCACCGCTGTGAGAACCTCAAGTCTTACATGAATTTTGGATCTTCAAAATTAAAGTTGGTTAATAGACACCCTCGTCTAAAGCAATTGATATTATTTTAATTAAAAAATATAATTTCACGTCCACAATATAATATCATTTTCACAAGACCACTTATTGTGCAAATTTATAATTGAGGGTTTTGCTCATACTGAAAATATATGAACTTATAGCTCATTTAATTTTCAACCTCTCTGTTTCAGGTGGAAATATCAGTTTCTTTATGTATGCTGTACAAGTTTCGTTAACAGTTCATTCATTTAATAGTGCGGAGCTACAATTCAGTATCGAAGGCAACAGCCTGATACCATGATTCACACAAATTTCCTTCAAAACCGGAACTTCGTGCCGTAACACCCCAGCTTATAGGAGGACCATTTCCTTGCAGTGGCAAGTCAGAACTCCTCACCGCAGCTGCTGGACACTGCACAAGATTAGCGATATAAAACTCTTGTGCGTGTGACAGCAGCTATGGTTGGGACTCGCTTCGTCTATGCCAGCGGTGTGTAATGACAGCCGTACTCAGGCCAAGAGTGAAATATGTCCTGAAGAAGGCATCCTTCATTAGAATATCAGGTCACGGTAATGTAAGTTCTCACTGAATACGACTACCCACCACGACAGGCCTACATGTAGTTAGTTGAACATTTTCGTCTACTTGAATATTAATGATTACATAATTTAACGTAAATAAATGTCTAATAAAAAAACTGAAAACATCTCTCAAAAATGGAAGTGACACATGGATGTTAAATAAAAGAGAAACAATGTTTGGAAGCAGCGCAGATGATATTCTTAAGGCCATTACTAGGATATACAAAATTAGACGTAAAGAAATATTGAAAGTACAAAACACAGAACAAGAAATTCAAATACGAGAAACCAGAAACAGCGGAAAGATCGCTTTGAAAGGATGCAAGAAGACATACTACCAAAATTAGCACTTAAATGCCACTCAGTCGGAAAATGAAACAGAGGTAATAGAACGAAAAGGTGGAAAGACGTTCTTGGAAGAGAGTTAAAGAATTCTGGCTTAATAAGCCTAATTAACATGAGTTCAAAGAGAAGATATATTTTAATATAGCCTATGATTACGCATAATTTCAAGCAGGCCTACTGAAAGATGTCAGGTTTGAAGATTCTAAGGCTACCCCCATTCCTCCCACAGACCCACACAAAGTATTTCATATAAAAGCTGCAGACCTACACACATTCACGAGACACAATACGAATACTTTCCATGGCCAACATTTTGACTTACTAATTTTGCACAAAAGCTAAACGGATCTACGTTCTTCCTTAATAATTCCCGACTGTTCACAGTAATGCTTATGCTCCAAACTGTAAATCAATTGCTAATTAAACTTGAAGCATTTTAATTTTAAACTAACGCATTTCCAGGTTAAGTATGAAAACCGTTTGCCTCCGAGGCTAAGTGGAGACAATCAGCCACACTCATCTAATAGTTACGAAATGATGCCGGTGCACAATTATAAACCAAGATAACCCAAACACTGAAATAAGTGGCTATTAATTGGATAACCGTGGTTCAATTCCCAGTATGGGTCTTTCTCTGTATTCAGAACAGGTTTGGAGCACACAAACTTCTCAACCGGCAGAATCTCTTCCTGAACAAAGAATAAATTAAACATGAAGCTGACTGCTACCTCCCTCTATCTCTTAGGATTAAAATGCATGGATTTCATTCCTTCATGGCATGGGATAAACAGCTGTACAGTACAGACATTCTTTAGTACAAAATCAAATTCTAGTTTTGGGTTTCAGGAAGCTTAATTAAAGTACACATTGAATCCAATTCATTCACTTCTTAACTCCCTGCAACAATTTTCCTTGAGCAATTACAGTTGCTCAGTTAGTCAAGAAATTTCCTTCATTTACGGAACCTCGTCATTGCGTTCGCAAAAACCTACCAACAGACCCTTCTCTGAGCCAGACGAATCCTGTCAACATCCCAACCTTATCCTTAAGATCTGTATCATCCTAGATACATTTACATCTTCCAAGCTGTCTCTCCCCTTACTGATCCCTGACCAAGATATTGCACACACTTCCCATCCTCCTCATGTTCGCTAAATTGTCAGATTATTCTATGAGACCACTACACATCAATAAATCGCTAATTCTTCTGTCAGAATGCGCCAGCAGATTTTTAGGAGGAGAGAAGTGACTATATTATCACGTAACCTAAGTTGCCCATGTGCTATGGCTTACGCACAATTAAGCTGGTTGTAAGTCAGACTAGTTTTCTACTAGACTGTTCACTCAGCCAGCAGCCTCATAGTATGCGGATTTAATTCCCTATTCCCATAGAATAAAAGTCAATAACACGCATGATTCCCTTTGCACATTTCAAACAATTCCTGGGAAAGTACGTCTGACAAGCTGGGAAAGTACGTCTGTAGTTGGTATATTATGGACAGGAAACTCTCAACATTTTCAATAAACAGCATCACAACACTTGTCAAAAGAACAAAATGTTCCTACAAAAAACACTCTGATCATTCACACACAACGTCATCTCGAGACTCACTTCAGTGTTGTCGTAAATTTTTAAAATGTCAGGTGACAAAATATCATTCTGTATACCGATCTACAAAAATAAATATCTATGCGCAAGTCAGAAATAAAAACTTCTGAAATGAAAATTAAAGGGTAGTATAAGTATCAGGACAAACACAAATCATGGACAGACTAAGTGCATTTCTGTGCTAAACGTGGTATAAAGACGTAAAGCTCTGAACCAGGAATAGACAACATTTAAGCAGCCTCAGGTTGGTCTACATTTATTATTACAGCCACGGACCGTGATTCTGTAGCTGAAAGAAATGAAGAAAGTCTGAATGCAATGATTAACTAAAAATGCAGGAAAGGGTAATTTCAAATTTCTAACTCAGGAAGACATTCTCTTTACAATCATGCCCTCTGAAAGAATAAACATAAAACTGGTAATCAGCCTGAAGAAACAACTCACAAACAGGTATAAAATTTATCAGTTCCTAATGCATTACCAGATACTGCTAAATGTGCATGTTCCCCAGATTTACACAAAGATAATGGGAGGAATAAGAAACATTTGTTGTGGAAGAATTTAGTGTCAGTGGAACTGCAAATAAAATATTTCAAAGAGAAACACTTCCCTGCCTCATGAAGTCACAGAATTGAAAAATCCATACACATTTATCTCTCATTTGCTTAATTTATCAATGAGAACAACAGAACAGATCACGCTTTATAACATTGTAATGAACCCAAATAAGCCATTTCAAGCCACTCTATAAGACGTAAAAGTACTTAGGGGTTTGTAAAATTCCCTCTGCAGTCCCTATGAAAAAGGTGAGACACATTTTAAATAGTGAAGCTGGTGTATCTACAGCAATTGAAACAAAGAGCCTGCATCGTTTTGAGAAAATAAGGAAACACCTCCATCTTCACGACAATTCCAGTATAACAAATCACGACCAGCTATATCAGTGACGCACAACCGGTGTTCCGTGGCATAATGAGACAGTTTATCTTGTTTTCTGATCTGTCTCAGTTTTAATTTTCTTCATTATGGTTGGGCAGACTAGATCTACTTTTATTTCTACTCTATGTATTTTTCTGCAAAGAGAGGCAAAAGTAATTGGGAACCACATAGCAAGATGTTTAGCTTCATTTTAAATTTAAAAATTTTCTCTGCTCACATCCAGTTCTTGTAAATGACGGTCATATTCCATAAAAATATTTCATACGCAGCAGGATTTTTGGGTCACGGGAAAGTGATTTAGATATTGTTAAATAATTACATATAATCTAGATATAAAAACATGACAAAGTATCTTTAAGTTTTAATGATTAAACAATATGTATAAATATATTTTAGTTTATTTAAAATAATGAATATATTTAAAATAAGTGACAATAATAAAGATATATAATTAAGAACAAATAGAACATTTTTCAGTTGGGGTCGATTTGTAAGAAGTTGTCGCGGCCAGTCAATGCCATACACACAGAATACACAAAATGGGGTCGGTGTGCCACCATGGCATTTTGACAATATTTAGCGCGCCACTGGTGTAGAAAGGTTGCACAACACTGAGCTATATCAATTACATCATGTATCTAAGCTACGTAAATCAAAGTTTGGTACCATACCAATGAAAGAAAGGCTAAGCACTGATAAGTGCTATCAAAGCAAGACATCACCCGAAGCAGCACATACCTCACAAACCACCTAGGTACGTAAAATTTGCATACTGTGTAGTGTATTAGATATAAAATAAGTAAACATACAACTTTTAACACCATAAAAAAGACACTTGCCATATGCGTTTCAACCTCAAGAGGTCATCATCAGTGGCCTCAGGGAAATTAATTCATTTAAACAAATGGTTTAGAAATAAATAATGAATAGGGTATTTAACAAAAGTATTTCAAGCGACACTGCACTAGATGTTATTCAGATCAATAGCTAAGTGCAGAGTTCAACTCCTGTGAATAACATCTAGTGCAGTGTCGCTTGAAATACTTTTGTTAAATACCCTATTCATTATTTATTTCTAAACCATTTTGGTTAAATGAATTAATTTCCCTGAGGCCACTGATGATGACCTCTAGAGGTTGAAACGCGTATGGCAAGTGTCTTTTTTATGGTGTTAAAAGTTGTATGTTTGCTTATTTCACACCTAGGTACAGCTAAAAATGTTTTTAAGTGGAATGTCATGCTACTGCCATGATTTAGAAATATAAACTGGTCGAGATAGAGCTCTCGAAAATTGTAGCCTGAAACTCTATCATTTCAATTCAACTGGACAAAACTCTGTGTTAGTTCATCAAGTGATGGGGAAGAGAGGGTGACCGAGTAATGATGATCTAGAAAGAATGCTAACTGCAAAGACCTGCAATCAATTTGATTCAACTGACCACTTGCCTGACCTGCTAGACAAAAAGCAAAGATGTATCTCGGTTGCAAAGAATTCACACCGCATACAGTGAAATGTGTGATATTCCACTCTGTCTGAAGAAAAGTGGCAAACACTACAAACACGTTCACACAAGAAATTGAAGAATTCCAGTTGTTTCACAGACCACCACGACTGAGTACTTAAAATTGGAGTAAAATATTTACTTTTTATATAATATTATCATCATCACTGTTACAGATATTTGCTTTGTTTTACGACAGTTTGATTTATTATTTCATGTTTGAAATGTTGAGTTTGATTTCCATTTCTATAGATAAGTGAATTCGCAGTTTTATGGCTTGAAGAGGATATTTTATGGCACGTCAGCTTGCTATAGAAAAAATCATTATACTCTAAATAAAAAAATAAGTAATAAAATAGAAATACAGACTGAACTTGATCCCAGTGCACAGTGTACCCTTTTAGCAAAAATTAATAATTCAATAAAAATATAAAATCACACTGAAACTTTTTGTATTATTTTTTCATGGATCACAGTCCTGCACAACTGCTTAAAAATACTATTTTCATTTAAAACAAAAACAAAAATCATGTATTGTAGGGTTAAAACCCATATGTTTCAAGGTCTGTCAGAAACCATAGCACTGGCAAATATTTCTGGTTGGACGATTTCTGACCTAGAAAATTGCTACCTTCTGGATTGTAGCACTGTGTAGTGTGGTATAAGTTTACTAACATTTCATAGGTTACTGCTACTTCCATTATGAGAGTAAAAGACACTACAACCCACAAGTCAGTCACAATGAACTATCAGAATAACATCTTACTCTTTCAATTCATTATCATCGTACTTTACGTTGTAACAGCAATAAGCTTTGAAAAGTTGTCTTTATACATGCCAATATCACTACAAACCTGCAGTGTGTCTCTTATTCAACAAGGCATGCAATAACCTTTGTAAAGACATTACTGTCAGTAACTTGTTTTCATGTGTTAAAATAAAAACTAAACCAATAGAGCAGCTGTATATGAAGGGATATAAAGGCACCATACTGGCATATGAATTAAATAAAATCTTTAGTTTCCAAGGGCACTGACTATCCCTCACATGCAGGTTCTTCAAACTATCAAACAATAAAATAAAGAATACTGACCTGAAAAGAAACCAGGCCATACACTTTCCACGTCATACACTGAGAATATGCAGTTTGATCAGAATGCTGTCATCAGGAGTCACAAATCCCTGAGTAGATATTAACAGATCATGCACAGACACAAACTCGGTATATCCGAATCCAAGTAGGTTCATGTCCCTCAGCGGACGCTTAAAAGCATGTAGTTCTGGACGTGACATCACCGTGTCACAAATATGTCGACTAGAGTCCGTGGCATTCACAAGCATAAAAGTGATACGTCCAGTGAACGGCCAAGAAAGAGAATCATCGTGACCTGTCCGCATGAGGTGTATGTGAAGGGCGATGTGAGAATGGTCATTTGGAGAAAGATTCAACCGCGCACAAAACCTGTACACATAAACACTGTGATAGTATAACTTGGTAACACTTTTTATATAAGTATTTCACTGCTGCATAACACAAATACACTTATATACAGTAATTTTAATATCATACAGTGAAATGTCATTTTAACGAAAGCTGGCACATAACGAAATATTTGGTAAAACGGATTTTTCTTCTGGCACCCCACCAATTTAATGCACATATTTATGTAAAAATGTTTCACTTTAACGAATACCACTGTAACGAAAATCCATCACCCTACGAAAAAATGTAATCTGAAAACGAAATTTGTAAAATTAAAATCATTAAGCAATGTGACGCAAAGTTTAAAAAATTCGCCTAGGCATATGCGAGACAGAGACGGGGCGGAAGAGAAAGTATCGCAAAGAAATGTTCATTACGGAAAAGCACAAGAACGTACACAGTGGTCTCGGCCATGGTGTTTCATGGGAGAAACCCCATGAATAAAAAAAACATCCCCGTCTCAACCGTAACCCAAGAAACGCATTCCACCCTACTTGCTACCGCGGTACACCGTCACTTAGTCAATCGCTAAACTAGCCGCACAGCCAAAACTGAAACCGTGTTTAGACGTGATCAACTGGCTTGCGTTTCGATTTGACTCTAGCACAAATGGCGCGTTTTCACTGCCCGATTAGAGTCGAACGACACCGTGTATCGATACGATCAATCTCCGAGCGTTTCGATTCAACTGAAATAAAAACTCTCGTTCGCATTCTAAACTCATTTAATTATCCTGTGGATTATTTGTGTATTTAGCTGTTAGTTATAGAAATTAGTATCAACTGCATTACAAGAATAACAGAGGAAATTAACTTCACAATAACTGCAAGCAATTTAAAAAAACTAAAAATGTACGGTACATAACCACATCCACCAGCTCAATCTTTCCTGACGACTGCTAGAGCTATCTAGTACACACATGGGTGACAAAGGGCCGCTGAATTTTGCTTACGAAACATCTCGTTCATGTTAAAATAGTTCTTTTACATGCCGTAAATCTACAACATGGGACCGCCGGCTTTACTTCCCCTCCAACGGATATTATGCTACGGATTTTTATCACCCTTAAAAATCCATCGAACTCAGCCAGGTTTGAACCCGCGAACCTTGAGGTCCAGTGGCAAACACACTAACCACTAGACCACCAGCTCATTAATCGCAATTTACGTTGAATTTCTAGTAAAAATGGATGTGCAGAAAAAATATTCGGGCTTTTTTTTACTAAGTAAACACAGTAAGTTTGTCTCTTTCAGTTTTTTATATGTAACTAACAATCACCTCACTTAATGGTACCTGCACCTTGTCCTGGTGGTGGGGCTTGAGTACCTCAGTGATCCCAAGAGCTATGTTGGCAGTAGCATAGCTACTGGTAGGGCCTCCCTAGGGAGAGGTCAGACTAAGACAGGTACCCTGTTCCTCCAGGTTGGGTGTTGGTCGCAATGCTAACAACCTTGCACCGTAAAAAGGAAGATGTTTCGAAACCTCGATCAAAGCCTCGGACAGACGGACCTAACAGAGGACCTAACGGAAGAGGAGAATTGAGGAGGCCATGGACCGAATACGGACCGGAGAGCCATAGTAGAAGAAGACGAACTAACAATCATTCTGACTTTTCTAATGTGTTTAAATGTAACTAAATTTTGTTCTTTGGAATATCATTTCGTCACCCTCATGATTTCGTTACAATGACATTTCACTGTAAAATTATACTTCACCTCTTTATAGTTCTTTGCGTGGACAATGAACACTGACATTTTTTAGGATGTCTGTCTGTTGGGTTATTGTACCACGTAGTCTGGTAGACGTTACCTACATTTCAGATGTGCTTGCTGCCAGCCCTTATGATGACGAAGGCAGTAAACACTTCTGAAACATCAGTAAACTTCCAACGGATGTTACATTGCAATAACACAAACCAAAATTACTTCCATTAAATAACTTTTGGTGCACAGATAGACAAGATCACTTAACTACACAAATCACATCACATCACATCACATACTGTCACAGTTTCACTGTCGTTATGTCCATGTACAGTATTTTCCTTTTCAAAACTTATTCAAAACCATCCGCCCATGGGCGGGTAACTTCAAAGCCCCAGGTGATGAGAGCAATGTGGAATTAAGTGATATTTCAATAGACCTGAGTCTGAAAGTTACGAGGGGCGTATACAAATGATTTAGATTAACCTGAATTATGTGATCCTTGATGGTGGTGGCTCCCAGTTTACACTTTGGCCCGTTCCACATATTCTCCCTGGAGGTTGATGCACCGTTGCCATCTCTCTGGCAATTTCCGTATTGCCTCACGCAACTATTGTTTGGGGGTGTCTCGTACCCACTCCCTGACAGCATCATGTAAGGCGTCACTATCGGGGAATCGGTGACCACACAGGGGATTCTTCATCTCACGGAAGAGGGCATAGTCACTTGGTGCCAGGTCGGGGGAATAGGGCGGGTGTGGGAGCATGGTGAACCCCAGTGACTGCACGTGCAACTGTGTTCAATTGGGTGACAGGCTTCGCATGTGACAACGAAACAGTGAAAAAGGGATCCAGCAGCGGTCATCCCAGAACATCAAGAGCTCCACAAATGATTCAAAGAGTGTCGGAACTGATCCCCTGCGTGGTCACCGACTCCCCGATAGTGACGCCACCACCATCAAAGATCACATAATTCAGGTTAGTCTAAATCATTTGTATACGCCCCTCGTATATACATAAACATTCATCCGACTGCCATATGAATTTCCACATATTCAAGCATGTGTAACTGTGAAAAAGATACTTCCACTTCCATCCACGTATCTGCGCAAAGCCGGCAGCAGTGGCCACGCGGTCCGAGGCATGGTCCTCGCGCGCCTGACCAAAGTTGCGTCTGACTTACCTCATCTCAGTCAGTGAGCATATCCATCTGTTGCATTAGGTTCACACAACATAAACTGTTTAATAAAACACGGGATGTAACTAATTTAATTGTCTACATATGCAAAAGGTGTCCCACTATGTGTCATGTAGGTGTTCAGGGGGGAAGAGGAAAATGCCTACTTTTCTCAACCTCAAAACTAGATGGGGGTGAATGGTCAGCATCACACCCCGGCCGTGCTTTACCCCCAGGGAGAGGATCCCAGGTAGCCATTAGACAGGAGGCTGGGTGGGCCCCAGAGCTAGTCTGGATGCAGAAAATCCTCTGCCCCTGTCAGGTACCAAACCCCGACCATCCAACACATAATCAGTCACTATACTGACTGAGCTATTCAGATCTATTTGTCTTTATATCGGGTTGTAAATTAAAAATAAGTCTTAATTTATACCAGATGACATATTAAACGAAAGAGTACGCCAAGAATTTAAATAGCAACATTTAAAGATTAAGCTTATCTCAAAGAGTTTATATCAGTAAATTTCCACATGGGGGCCCTCACTGACACAAGGTGTACCAAAAAGATGTATACACACACTCATTAATGAAATTGCCGCGTGGTCACTGGGACCGTGGGTTCGAATCCCATTCAAGCCATGGATGTTTGTCCCCGTTTTTCTGTGTTGTGCTGTCCTGTGTACAGGTAGAGGCCTTGCGATGGGCCGATCCCTCGTCCAATGAGTCCTATCGAATGTCTATAAATCAAGACAACGAAAGTTGGGACCGGCAGTGCTCAAGTGCTTGAACAACGGGTCGTTCCCAGTAACCAGTATCCCAGAATTACATGTCAGCATTGGCACTTAGTGAATTAGAAAATGTACTGTAGATGTTCAAAATGACCACTGTTAGCTTCATGACACAATTAACAGCAGTGAGCAACTCACTGACAAGCAGCCACCAAAGTAGCTGCCGTGTATATATATTTTTGGGACTCTCTGTATATCAATTTCTTGTATGATGAGCAACTCTTTGTGAAAATTAAAACTTCAATTTGAGCTTCATGTAAAGTATAAGTTATAAAGAACTGCACTAACTAATACCATAAAACTAACTCCATGGAGTAAAGACTTTCTTGATAAACTAACAGTCGCTCAACCATTTTGGGAACCTGAAAGTTCATCACCAAATACGGGCACCAGCCACTTGTCCATACCCAGAGCACACTGAAATTTCATTTGCCAAAATATAATTTACTAAAAACAATATTTAGTATGCATCACCATTACCAATTTTCATCAAAATCTGTTCAGTAGTTCCATATATGAGACATGCATACATCATAATTTTTCATTTCATGCAAATCAGAAAACTAATGTACGATAAAAACCACCAGGGATAAAGCATCCCTTATTTTACATCATGTCAATTCAAAATTCCTTTAAGTGTGAAAGCATTGTAACAAGTTTCACCTTGTTACTCACACAGCACAGTCAATTACTTGAATGACTGTCGAAGTAACGAAGTTCATACCTGTATCCATTAGGGGCAGTGTAAAACCCTGGGCTGTAGAACATTGAGCGTGTGGGATTGGTTGCCATGGACACCAACTTCTTTGAGATCTGCGTCACTGTCCACAAGTAAGTGCCATTGCAGTACCGCAAAGCAAGGTCCTGCGAAACCTGGTCAATGTTGGCAAACAGCTGTCGTTTCATGTTTTCAAGTTGGATGTCCTGCTCTCGGTTCCTCTGCTCCAGCACCACGATGCGCTCATACAGTGATCGCAACAGTCCCTGCCAAGACTGCTGAACATCCTGAAAACACAGACATGGCTGCTTTCAAAGTAATGGATTTTAATACCAAAACCATACAAATGTTCCTCCGAAAAGTTGGCTCACAGCCAAAATATTACACAAAGCAACAGCTCAGTTCACCTCTACAGGATAATCACAAACTAGCACACGCTAGAAAGCACTTCTGTACGGTCGACAGGTAAAGGTAAAGTTGTTCTTGGTGTTTGACTAACCACGATGCCACAACATGTAAGGCTGGAGGTATGGCTCCATGAATGCTTAACCTCAGCACAGAAAGGTGGTAAATGGTAAGCATTATGCCCCTAAAACTTCACTCATGAGGAAAGAACACCAGAACCATTAAATAGAAGGCTGAGTAGCCACAGAGCTCTAGTCTTGTTGGAACAAAGAGAAAATACTGCCCTGCCAGGAATTGAGCCCAGGTCATCAGGCCCATAACCTAACTAACCGTATATGCCTTTTACTCCAGCCAGAGAAGTCTGCGGTGGCGGAACACAGATTTGAGACAGGACATAACATCGATTTTGTCAACACCATGGTCCTCGAGAAGACAACAGGATATATGGACCGCAAAATAAATGAGGCTGTCGAGATCAAGCTCCACCCAAGTAACTTCAACAGAGAAGGAGGCTTCACACTTGGGTGATCATGGGATCCGGTAATCAACTTACTCCAGCAACCTAGAGTTCCAGCAGTACAAAGACAACACCCCGCCACACATTCCACACTCCCCCACCAAACGCCGCTCGGATACTTGCACGAGTCTTGGACATTTAAACTAGTTCGCGCTACGAGTCACAGTCAACAGCCTTGAAAATGTGGACAGAGATGGTCCTCAAAACGTCGGCGATCGATCACCAACTAACACAGCTGATAGCCCGAGAAGACTTCATTAATGATTCTGATACTGTTGTACACAATATCAGAACTATATGATACGAATTTTAAAAAAATTCCACACATAAAAATACAAAAAATTTACAAAAATACACCAGAAAATTTGTGATACCAAGATATTTTTTTTAGAAAATATGCTGTCCTGGCACCTGGTCATAGCACTGATGTACTTACCCCATTCATGTGCCCCTTGCTGTCGGGCTCCCAAAGGTTGCTAGCTTCCTGTGCCTTTGCATCCACCTTCTTCTCCTGCATGGAGACCTGCAACTTGCTATACGCTGCATTCAGTAGCTGCAATAAAACAACCAAACATATGCCCATAAGCACAAGTATATAACAAATAAAATATTTCCTTTTTGTTTATTAAACAATCCTTTTTAAACTCAATAGTTTGTGCCTATATACAGCGTGTTTCAAAAGTAGCTTTACAACTTGAGAGCGAGATACTGGTGAACTGATAGGAGATAAATATAATTTCAGAACATAGAAATGTAGTCAAACACTTCAAGTTTTATGTCCATCGGATTTTTATGGTTCAATGTGACTTCCATTTGTTATGCGGCAGACGTCCCATCTGTAGTCAATATCTTGCCACATGCGGTGTAGCATCTTCGGTGTCACTTCAGCAACTGCGGCGGTAATTCAAGTTCGGAGTTCGGCCACATTTGCAGGTAAGGGTGGCACATACACTTGACCTTTAACAAATCTCCACTAGAAAAAAATCTAAAGGTGTTGGATCCGGGGAACGAGGTGGCCATGCTATTGGTGCGGCCCGACCAATCCACCGACCTGGGAAACGGTTGTTGAAGTACTCGCGCACTTCTCCGAGGTAATGAGGGGGTGCACCGTCTTGCTGGAAGTGAATGCGTCCTTCCTGGTCATCTTTGTCAAGTTGTGGAATGAGGAACTGTTGGAGCATGTCCAGATACACAACGCCGGTAACGGTCTTCTCCATGAAAAAAAGGGGCCGTACACTTTATCTTTGCTGAGGGCGCAAAATACATTAACTTTTGGACTGTCACAAACATGTTCCAGGAAGGCATGTGGATTTTCACTAACCCAAATCCTGCAGTTGTGGGCGTTGACCTTACCAGTGACATGGAACGTGCTTTCGTGGCGGTTTTCGGTACTACAGTTTATGTGCATGAAACTTGATGTGTTTGGCTAAATTTGTGCATTTAAGAATATTGCGCACGTCCTTTAAATAAATTTATATTCTCCTGCAAAGTTGTAAAGCTACTTTTGAAACACGGTGTATTGTCAAATGGTAAAATGACTATGAGATGAATTTGAAAGAATGCAGAAGTAGTCCTGGCATATTTTAAGGTTCTGTCCCAGAATTTGCCTAGACTGAGGAAGACCATGCAAGATCTTGCCATCACCACCACTGAGTTTGAACCCCATTAGAAATAAGTGAAGTCCCTTCCTTACTGACTGCCAAAGTCACTTTCTTCCCTACCATCATTTCTTGGTAAAGATGTGGCCTGATATGAGGGATTCTTGCGAGTTGAATGTAATTGAAAGGTTGTGCTTTGTGAACCCAATGTAAACTTGGATATGTAAATTTTAATCATATGCAAGTCCTACATTTTGCAAGTAGTTTTATAACCAAAGGAGTTGTTTTCTATTTCATTCTGATGTAACCCTCTTTTAAGGTTTTTCTCAATTTAACGTACAAAATGTTTTATCCCTAGGCAAACCTTAAATTGGGGCTTCACTGTGCTTGTGTACTTCCTACATAATGGCAGAAACACTGATATATTTTGAATCACGGTTCCATTTCTTACAGTTCATGTGTGGTTTCTTAAACTGCTGCCCGACTCCAACAAAGAAAAAGGAACTTCACAAATTGGCCGGAACAGTTTTACCCAACCACCCTCACTAATTTCACTCAACTTTCTCCATGTTTCAAAATGTTGAAACTACCGGTGACTTACACATGCAGTCAACCAATCACCTATAACTGTTCACGTTAAACTTAATCTTTCCTAAACAAGTAGCCTTATGTAAGATCTGAGGTTTTCACAGCGGTGAGTATGAAGATTTCTGTCTTCTGGGTTGTTACGCTGTGTAGTCTGGTTGATGTTTACCAACGTTGCGATGCCCTGATGACGGAGGCAGTATGACCTCTGAAACGTTGGTAAACATCGACCAGACTACACAGCGCAACAACCTAGAAGACAGAAATCTTCATACTCATCGCCCTGATGACGGAGGCAGTATGACCTCTGAAACGTTGGTTAACATCGACCAGACTACACAGCGCAACAACCCAGAAGACAGAAATCATCAAGTAGCCTTATCATTAATAACTGAGCTACTGCCCAATTATAAGTCCCTGTACAGATGATGACATAGTAAGGACGACAAAGTAACAAGAATATTGCCAACAAACACGATGCCAAAACTAACAAATTGGTATGTCATGTGCATAAAATATGTGAAAAAATTTATAAAAAGTTCACCATTGTCCCAATGTGAAGTAGCCTTGTGTGTGGATGAGTGTTCTGAGGTGTAACATACTAAGTAAATTTTCTAAGGTCTGCTGAATTCCAGTTTTCTAATTGTTTTCATTTGTATCTAATTTCTTCTTAACACAAATAAAAAAAAAATTTGGTTCCCTTTAGACAGTATAAACATTCTGTGTATATTCATCATCACAAAGACAATATTTAATTAAAATCTGATAAAACAAAACAGAACATGTCAATTACAAAGTTTGTGATTTATGATCTTGCTATGAACATCACATAAAAACACCCATCTCATAACCTTATTAAAATACCGTCATGGGAGAAATGCTGGTAAGGCACAGAGACAAACTTACACTCGTGTGGTAGTGTATCTGTGTGTCAAGGTGTGTTACCAGCTCATCTGGGTGCACCGACGCCAGACAGCCAACTTCTCGGAAACTGCAGTCAACCATCTGTGAACCCAAGTCTTGTCCTTTCTGTGGACTCAAACAACAAGTAAATAAAGCAAACATCAGTGCCTTGAGTGTCTCTGTTCGTCCACAAGATTTTGTGGAAAGAAATGTGAGACACACCAAAATGGAGCTGTAGAACAATACCAGCAAGCACCCGATTTAGTAACATCCGTAACACAAACTTTTACTGGTTTTCGTGAAAATTTACATGAAGCATGTCACTGGAGACCTTGCCTCCACAGATGGTATTTTCTAACCCTCTGCCATCAATACTAGAATGGAGCTTGCAAAAACTTGTGAAATTAATGAAACTTCAGCCACTAAATGTCACATAAATAAGTTTTGTATGGTGACATCTCTGCAAGGTATTTACACAAAATATTTTTGGTTTCATGTTTTCAAGTGGTTGTGAAATTTAAGTGCAAATTGTTAGCCCTTCATTAACCCAAAACTTTGCTTAATCCATCTGAACTGATTCTTTACCTAAACCTATATAAACCACCCCCATCCTAACACTCCTCACTTCAGCCCCTAACTACTACATGGCACAACAAACCAGATAATCTCCATCTATAGTTAGTATCACGTTGCCCTTGGCGGACTAGTGGTTAGCGTGCTCGCCACTGGACTCAAGGTTCGCAGGTTCAAACCAGGCCGAGGTCGATGGATTTTTAAGGATGATAAAAATCCATAGCACAAGTTCCTTCGGAGGGGAAGTAAAGCCGGCGGTCCCATGTCGTAGATTTACGGCATATAAAAGAACCTTACGAGCATGAACAAGATGTTTCGTAAGCAAAATTCAGCAGCCATTTCTCACCCAAGTTTCCCGATTGACTGCTAGATGGCTCTGGCAGTCAAATTGGGATTGAGTAGAAATTGTGCAGAGGCAGTGGGCTGGTCACTCACTACTCACAAATGCACACTTCAAAGACCGAGAAACCTCCGTAGAGGCAGCCAAGACCCACATGGGTTGCAGAACCAATGATGACAGTTAGTACAAATTTCTTAATGCCACATTTATAGTTTCTGTCCACCTGGCAAGAGTCTACGACAAATTCATTCCAGTAATGAGATGTGCTCATACGATAACAAAGATAACTGCCAAGAGGGACCATACCACACACAGTTTTGATTTTGTCAAAGATGAGGGTTGTGGCTGATATGCAACAAAAGCATGCACTGGATCTAACAGAACCTGACCCCAAAAAATCTTAAACAATGGCACTACAAAACAATCACTGAATTTTTTTTTCTTTATAAAAAGTGCATATAGGGGAACAGCCCATCTGTATGTCTGTCAAATGTGTCACCACAAAAATTACTACAAGGATTTCAAATAAATTTATTCTGGGTAATCTAGACTAAAAATTGCAAGGTGAATTTAATTTTAATTTGCAACAGTCCAACACTTGACACCCTATGCCAAAATTTAACTTTATGGCTCAGCATATGAACAACTCTTACCTTGATGCTAATTCTATGTGCTATGCGGTTACAAACTACTATAATGTCCTGTATTGACTAGGGTTTCTTCTCAAGTTTCTGCAATGCTGTATTTTTAATTAATGTATCCTATTTTTGTCTTGTCTTACGATTGTAAGTCTGACTGAGAATCAGGGAAGAGCAAATAGTTCCAGGCCAGCAGAAAGTCTCCAAGCAGGTATCAGAGGGGGAGGGGCTGAGTAAAGAGTGGGAAGAGAACAAACAGGCTCTTTCCAAGGCTTACTCCTTTATTAGGGATTACTGGTCCTGGGATAAACAATATATAACTAGATGAAAGATTCTCAGGCTACAAGCCGCGTCAGGTGGCTGAACGGTGAACAAACTGTATCTTCTGCCAACATTTCAAGAAAAATCTCTGTTCTCATCCTCAGGGCTGCTGGGTAACCAGTCCGTTCCTTTGTTGCCCACTAGCTGATGGGAACTGGCGGTGGATGGCAGGTAATAATGATATTGCTGGCAGCCTATCTATTGCCTTGTTTCACGCTGGCAAATGGGAACTGGCAGTTGAGGTCATGTGCTCGCACTAGCTGACTTGGCCTTCTGGGCGGACAGCAGTTTAGTCACAGGATACCAGGACCAGCTCAGACTGAAACCATCATCCCTATTGAAGTTGTTGTCAAGTAGGCGGATCTCAATGGCTTAATTCTCGAAACATTGGCAGAAGACACGGTTTGTTCACTGATCAACCACCTGAGGCGGCTTGGAGCCCAAGAATCTTTCATCAACTTCACTTGCCGCAAAAGCTTAACTTCATACAACATATAACACCTTTCTTCCTCAAATAATGGTGCATGATCATTCTTTGCATATTCCAAAACATTTATATTTTTTCAGTTAACGAGGATCCACCCAATAAAAATTCTCCAAACTATGACAGATTTTGAAAGCAGAGAGTTGCATCTGACAATCTAAATTTAAGACCTTCAGAAGTATATAAGCCTAATGAACACTCAGTAGATTAAATCACTTTCCTATTCAAGGAAAAAGTTGTGTTCAGGCAGTAACCCCAAAGAACACAAACACTCCAGAATAAACCTTTACAGACTGTGAGACAGACAGGTCACACTTTCGACATAAACTTGTATTGTGGTAATCAGAGACAACTTGCTGACACTGACATCAAGCCAACACACGGCACATGCTGCAGTTTGACCAAACAGCAGAAGGACTGGGCCATAAATCGTACAGACCACCACTTCTTAAGTTGTAGCATAGTAAATCAAGATTCTGATCATATCTACACAAGTAAATGTGTTACATGGACTTGCTGTAGTGTCTTTAGTAACTGTAAACATAATTTTTGGTGCACCATCTCAATGTTCATCAATGCACATTTTTCAGCAAAGCCCTCTTTATGCATGAAGCGAGCATAGTGACCTTACCAAAGTGAACTGAACATAACCTATGCGTTATATATGAACATGTGGCAACTCATTCTTTGAGGTGGCATGAATACTTCTGTAGTGAAAAACAGCATCCTATGTATAAAAACAAAAAGAAAAGTGCAATTATCCAAAACATATTTCTTTTAAGAATTATTGGACAACAGAATATGTTGTACCGCCAGTAATAATGAAATTTTTTACTGTGTTCTGAATTAAGCACTAGATTTATTATATATATTCTGCAAAAGTCAATTACAATTTTCATAGGTTGCATGATGTATGCTTCTTGACATGGTTTCTGCTTTGCGTCTCTACACCAAATTGCGAATAAACTACAGAATTTTTCTAAGTATCCACGCAGTCAGAAATAAAAGAGCTTAAACAATTCTTACCAATTTCATAATTAAGTGTTGCCATTCTTTTTTCATATCCACTAGACACCATTCAGCATGGTGTGCATTGGTGGTTAGCATGATTCACGACCCATCAGTATGTGGGTTCGATCAGGACCGTGACATTTAACGCTCCTGCTGTGACCTCCTTTTTGCAAGATGATGATGAAAGTGGAGTAATTGTTGGGATGCCACGGGGAAACCCCGGAGGAAAACTCCGTGATGCCTAGACCACGGCCTCGCGCAACACAAGTTCTAAATCGGAGCACCGCCGGGAATCGAACCCGGGACCCCAGTATTACAAGCCCAGCGTTTTAACCGCTAGACCACCGTGGCAGTGTTACCATTAAATTCAGGCTTAAAGTGTAAGAAACCAAACAAAAACTAATAAACACAAGAATGAAACAGGCAGAAAGACTAATTTAAACATTTTTTTTTGTACAAATGTACATACTGTATCAACAACAGCAAACACAAGTTACAAAGGAGGGATCAAATATACTACACAACTCAATATTTCTGCTATACATTTTTTAAATTGTCTGTAAGAATCATTTCTCTGATATGACAATCCTTACAGACCTGTGGTTTTTTTACGTCCAGCTCCTGAATCTCTCTGCGGGTGAAGTTGTCTGGGAAGAGGTCCTTCTCTGCGTTGAGAGGCATGTTATCCACAGGACACACCCCACCCTCACGCCTGTAACAACAAATACCACACATATAGTGATGACTAAAATGCAAGGCACTAATTAAACTTCACAGTATTTCTGAGAGGTATATCTTACTGTAGCCACTTGTGAATACAAGCATTACAGAAACGGTGTCCACATGGTGTCAGCACAGGCTCTGAGAGACACTGCAAGCAGATTGGACACTCGAACCTTGCCTCTAGAGCTTTATCACCTTCCAGGGATGGCTAAAAATCAAACAAAATACTTCAAATATCATCACACATCACATTAAATTAATTTTCTCTATCTTCGGCAAATAATAATAGTGCTTATTTTACAGTGATTTACTGCGCCGATATTAAGGAATGTCATGTCACACAAAACAGTCGTGCAGACACGTAACATATAAACATGCATGGTGTCATACAGCATTTCATCTGCTGAATCAGTCTTCCTGGACGATACACTAAATATTGAACACTGCCTCAAATTCCTTTACAACCTCTTTATTCCGACTTTTCAGTGTGCAGCAATTAACCAAATTTTTAGTTGCTACCTTGGAGACAGATATTCTATCCCTTCCATGTCAACTTCACTGCTGTCATCAGTATCTGTATCATCAGCCAAGCTGATGACAATGCATTCTACTGCTCCTTTGACAAAGCTGTCCATATACCCACATGTTCAAAAAAAGTAAAGCGTCCCACTATACGCCATGTAGGCGCTTAGGGTGAGTGGAGGTATAGCTCCTACTCTTTCTTGACCTCGGCACTAGATGGGGTGAGTGGTCAGCATCACGCCCCAGTCGCGCTTTACCCCTGGGAAAGGACCCCAGTACCCATTGGATAGGAGGCTGGGTGGGCCCTAGAGCCGGTCTGGACACAGAGGCTAGAGGAAAAATCCTCTGCCCCCGTCGGGGATCGAACCCCGGTCGTCCAGCCCGTAGCTAGTCACTATACTGACTGAGCTATCCCGGCTCATATTCCCACATGTTCACTTCCTTGATATTCCAAATGAGATTAATCAAGTATAACTCTTGTTTAACAGTCATAAATATGGGATTATTTCATTTGTTTACTAAATATATATCCCATCTCTAGAAATCTCTTAATTAGGCATAGAAACTTTAGCCCTTCATAACACTATTTCATCCTTCTTGGCGAGTAAACAATGACAATTTTGTATAATATAAATGAAGTTCATTACTTTCAAAAGCATGTGAGAAAAAATAGGCACATAATCATCACTATTAATTTTAGCTAATATTTTATTCAAGGTTGGAATTTTCCACCTGAAAAAATAGTTTTTTTTATGATTAAGGGCTTTCATAAACCTGTTACTCTTCTCTCTCTCTCTCTCTCTCTTAATGATATTTCTCGCTGCATTTTCATTGGTGTACATAACTTTCCATCTGCATATGTTCTTTTTCTTACGTGGTAAATGCTAGCCTTGGATATACCAACTGAATCAGCCACTAAACTTCTCACTTCATCTAGAGTACCCCAAAAACTATCTTCACAAAATGTTGAAAATATTTAACAAACATCATTTTTCACTACTTGTCAGTGGCTTTCCTTTCTATGCTTAAATTACAGATAGGTCTGGTTCAGCCACATTTTTAAAATTAAACATATTTCTTTAAGATAATTTAATATTATCCTCTCACTTCTACCTACATAGACCAATAGTAATCTCAAACTACAGTATCTTGATCTTAAACATGACTATACAAACTTGGGTGTGATATATACAAGTGAAATTCTTTTAAAATCTCAATATTCTTGCCACACCTAAAATCTTACTTACAATACTGCTCTCCTGTGCACAGCCCCCTCGAGCTTCCTGTACTGCCATCACACTTAGTGTTCAAACAACCTGCAATTGTTTCACACATCCAGAGAGCTAATCACAATACAAAGAGTCTTGGAAAATATGAGTATAAAATATAATAATATTAGCTTAGAATGAAAAACAGTATGTGTAACTGAGCAAACAACAATAAATGGTGAATAGGGAGTGGTTATGTCTATCAAAATCACATCTCAGAATTAACTGAGAACTATCGCTCAAGCGGTTAACACATGTCACTTACATCCAGGAGATAGAAAGGTAAAGTTGCCCCTCAAATAAACATAAAGGCATATAACAGGAATACGTGATGGAGGTGAATGCCACTATCATTGTCATTTTCCATCTCATCCCACTAGCCAATACCAAACTATACAATTAATGACAAAAAATTAAAATATGATCCAGCCATCTTATAGAATAGAGCCTGCAACTTATCCATATCTAAAGTTCACAGTTCCACAAAATAGGCAAGTCTTACATAGTATCACATTCCTGTCGTTTTATATATTATTCTGGAAAATGTATAAATTTATAATAAAAATAGCAAAGTAGAATTCTGGGATCTATTTAAACGCTAGTAGTCCCATTTCTAAATATTATCTCAAATAAGCAGAATACGAATTTGTTAAACTGATTTCAGCACCTAAAATCACAAGAAACATCATCTGCTAAAATGAACACACCTTAAACGTCGTAAGAGTTCTAAAATCACTACGATGTTACAGGACGACAAATGTTGCAAATTATTTGCAAGACCTTGCTTTCCAACACATACCTATTTAAACACGAATCTAAACGAGCTCTTCATGATATAGTAGCAAAAAGTAAATAAATATACCTGCAGCTTCACCTGTGCTTCACATGTTTCGAGAAAAACAAGCAGACATTCTCCATTGTAATTCTCGTATAAATAATTTTGAAGTTCATCCACCATTTGTAAAATTGTAGCGCATCTGGTGAAAGATGTTAACGAAAAGATAATACCTTCGCATTCATCTGAGCATAGTGAACTACTCACCGTATCTTCCCGAATAAAACACTTTTAGTGATTTCAAGCGATGTTTGCAACACAGGGGTCTGTGGCTTTACTTAAATAAAAAAATCGACAAAATTGCTGTTCACGAAACTGAGAAGAGAACTTCATGTGATATATGTATACAATCGTGACAGTTATATGGAGAAAACCCCGTAATTTAATAATATGTAGTGAATCAACTATAAATTGACTGGATCCACTGGCTTAATATTTATATGTTAGATCTGTGATACTAGTTCTCCAACATCGATTTTCTTTAGGTTGGTGTCCCCGTCAAGAGTTCATCTATGCTATGAAAGACCAAAGATAAAAAATACCAGTGGTACCTTTGTATAAAGAAATCAGATAATGCAGAAATTCAACTTTACTAAACAATGATAATGATAATGACAACATTTGCGATTTATTCCTTTATTAAGGCGCTTGCTAACAGAAAGGCGTCTAACTACTGAACTTAACTTCGGCAGCAGGCTGATAGAGTTGGTGAATAAAATACTACGCATTGGCTCATTATGTCTTCACAGCACAGGCAACTCTCAGTTTACGAAACAGTTCATGACGCTGGGGAGACCTAGACGTAGATGGGAGGAAAATATCAGGCGGGATCTATGGGACACAGGAGTTGAAGGAAACTGGATTTTGTTGGCCCAAGACAGGGTCAACTTTTCGTTGGCTTGATCTATAGACATTCGGTAGGACTCCTTGGACGAGGGATCGGCCCGTCGCAAGGCCACTACCTCTACACAGGACAGCACAACACAGAAAAATGCTGACAAACATCCATGGTTTGAGTGGAATTCGAACCCATGGTCCCAGCGACCGCGCGGCCACTGAGGACCCCTCTTATAATTTGCTAAAGTGATATACTACATTACAGTATATGCAGAGATTTGTATGCTTGTGACACATAAAGCATGTTTTATGAAATATAATTCTAAATAATACTATGAAGCAATTGTCAAACTCAACAATTTTTCATTGAATGGGGATGTTTCATTCTCTAGGTTTGTGACAGTGATCATTGATTCATTACAAAAAAAAACAATGTCAGACGCTGTCCATTGTCTAAGATATATATATGATTTTCTGATCTGATTTGCTTGGCATTTTCGGAGTTGGCTCTATTATCATATTCAGGCTAATGGATGTCATTATACTGACATTAATTTTTTATATTATTAGTAACAACAACTGGGACTGAACCTGGAACTTTCCTAACACAAGGCTGGTTCACTAACCACTAGACCACATGCAGAAATGATTGTAGTTATAACTCCACTTGTGTTACACATTAACTTTTCCTATTCCGTAGTAGAAAGATCCAAACGGAACTTTTATTGGCCACTTAGGTTTAGTGGATAGCAAACTAGACTAATATTCAAAATTATTCCAGGTCTGATGCCAACTGCTGTCATAAATAATACAAAAAAAAGTGTCAGTACAATTATAACCAATCAACTGAAGATGGGAGTACGACAACTCCTGAAAAGTCATGTATATCAAATACACCTCAGACAGTGTCTACATAACCATCACGGTGTTATAGCGGTTAGAACACTGGGCTTGTAATACTGGGGTCCCGGGTTCGATTCGCAGCGGTGCTCAGATTTACAACTTGTGTTGGGCAAGGCCGTGGTCCAGGCATCACGGAGTTTTCATCCGGGGTTTCCCCGGTTTCTCCGTGGCATCCCAACGATTACTCCACCTTCACCATCATTTCGCAAAAAGGGGGTCACAGCAGGAGTGTTAAATGTCGGGGTCCTGGTTGAACCCATGTACTGATGGGTCGTGAATCCTGCTTACCACCAATGCACACCATGCTGAGTGGTGTGTATTGGATATGAAAAAAAAAGTGTCCACATAGTGTTCTTATAATAAACAAATATTCATTACTGGAAAATATTTTAACATAAGCGTATAAGGTACTTTGGTAGGAGATAGACAATATTTTCACCATACTGAGATTTTACTGCTAAATACTTCCCTGTTTGACCCCTCTAAACATTTGGAAACATTCAGATTTTATGCTGTTTTCACCTTTATCAAAAATATTCTTAATTCTAGATAACAGTATTTTTTAAACATTTGCTCTGTGTAACACCTTCCAAATTTCTCGTGTTACAATGTCACATGCCTTTCCGGTGCCAATAGAGTTAAATATCTAACTAACTAACTAACTAACTAACTAGATGGCTTACCGAACCCGAAGGTTCATCACCGAATTAACCAAAGCCCTCCACCGGACCCTGTCCTGGGCCAACAAAATCCAGTTTCCTTCAACTCCTATCTCGGATAGATCCCGCCTGAGATTATCCTCCCATCTACGTCTAGGTCTCCCCAGCGGTCTCTTCCCTTCAGGTTTCCCAACCAGTACCCGGTGCACACCTCTTGTCCCATCCATGCGCGCTACATGTCCCGCCCATCTCACTCTTCTCGACTTAATCACCCTCACAATACTGGGGGAGCAGTACAGATTTTTAAGCTCGTCATTGTGCAGTTTTCTCCACGCCCCATCGTCTTCCCTCTTAGGCCCAAATATCCTCCTCAACACCCGATTCTCAAACACCTGCAATCTGTGTTCCTCCCTCTGAGTGAGAGACCATGTTTCGCACCCATACAAAACAACAGGCAAGATTATTGTTTTGTATACTTTAATTTTCAGGTTCTTAGAAATCAGACGGGAAGACAAAATATTTTGGACTGAGAAGTAGCAAGCATTTCCGGAATTTAGTCTCCTCCTAACTTCCTCACAAGTATCATTTTGATTTGTTATTGTTGTTCCCAAATATTTGAACTTTGTAACCCTTTCAAAGGATTTATTAGCTACCCTAAGATAATTTTGCCCGCCTGTCTTCTGATGACGAGATACTAACATGTACTTAGTTTTTTCTGAATTTACTTCCAGCCCCACTTGTCTACCAGCCTCTAGTAAAACTTCTGCGTTCCTCTTTATTGTATTTATATCGTCCCCCAATAAATTAACATCATCAGCATATGCCAATAGCTGATGTGTCCCGTTCAATTGCAAACCCTCCTGCCTACCTTGGACCTTCCTGATGGCGTATTCTAGCGCAAAGTTAAAGAGCAAGGGAGACAAAGCATCTCCTTGTTTTAGACCGTTCTTGATGAGGAATGTCTCAGATACATATTTACCTACTCGAATTTTGCTGCAGGTTTCATTTAAGCACATTTTTATTAGACCCACTAGCTTCTTTGGTATACCAAATTCAATAAGAATATTATATAGCACTTCTCTCTTCACAGAGTCATAGGCTTTTTTGAAATCTATAAATAACTGATGTACAGTCCCACCGAACTCCCATTTTTTCTCTAGTATCTGACGAATGCAAAAGATCTGATCAATCGTTGATCTGTTTCGTCTGAACCCACACTGATGATCCCCAATAGTTTCATTCGCATATGGGGTTAATCTTGCCAAAAGAATGTTGGATAGAATTTTGTATGAGGTTGATAGCAGCGATATTCCTCGGTAATTACCACACTCAGTCTTGTCCCCCTTCTTATAAATAGGAATAATTATGGATTCCTTCCATTGATGTGGCATCTCTTCCTTATCCCAAATTAACTGAATAAGCTTATGGATCCTCATATGCAACCCTTTGCCACCTGCTTTAATTAATTCGGCCGGAATCTGATCAATTCCTGGAGATTTATAACTTTTCAACTTCCCAATGGCTAGTTCCACTTCATCTAAGCTAGGTTCTGGCACCAACAGTTCAGCTGTATGCATTTTAATCTGTCTAATATCACCAGTATCATGAACATTTAAGAGCTCGCTAAAGAAATTTTTCCACCTATTCACAATTTTTATTGGATCTGCAAGCAAATTGCCACTATCATCCTTTACCAAATTAGTCTGGGGTTGATATCCTTTCTTAAAGTTATTAATGCCTCTGTACAGGTCTCTGATGTTTTTTTCCTTACTATTTGTCTCAAGTTCAGCAATTTTGCCCTTCAGGTATTCCCTTTTCTTAGTCCTAAAGGTTCTACTAGCCTCACGTCTCACGTTACATAGATTATCCGCATTTGTTTTGTTTGGGTTCTGCAACCATTGAAATTTTGTTTGCTTCCTTCGATCTATTAATTTTGAACATTCTTCATCAAACCACGGTTTATTTTGCTTTCTCCTGTAGTATCCTAGTTTCTCTTTTGCTGAAATTTTGATGCAGTTTCTGACATTTTCCCACTCCCTGTTGATGTCCACACTTTCATTATCCTCATTTGTCTCTAAAATTTGAAACCTATTCGAAATTTCAACTTGATATTGTTCCTTTGCCTCTCCCTCACTTAATTTTTTCAAATCAAATCTTTCTGTGTCAAAATTTTGTTTAGTTCGTCTACTTACTGAAAGCCGCTCCCTCACTTTTGCTACCACCAGATAATGATCAGTGTCGCAATCTGCTCCTCTGAATGATCTCACATCAATTACATTTGTCTGCCTTCTCTTATCTACTAAAACATGATCTATTTGATTGTGTGTTCTGCCATCTGGGGAAGTCCAAGTGTATTTATGAACATCACGGTGTGGAAATTTTGTACTTTTTACAATTAAATCTTTTGACGTAGCGAAGGTCACTGCTCTGACGCCATTATCATTACTAAGTGCATGGAGACTCTCGCTGCCTATTGTGGGTTTGAAGACATCCTCCCTCCCAATTTTTGCATTGAAATCTCCTAGCAGAATTTTCATGTGATACTTGCCAAATGTATCAAATACTGATTCCAATTCTTCATAAAAGCTATCCTTGATATCATCGCTTTTGTCTTCAGTTGGGGCATGAACATTAAGGACAATGATGTCGCACCAACGTCCTTCCAAAATTACGTAAGACAACCTGTCACTAACAAATTCTACTCTCTTAACTGCTGCCCTAATTCTGCTATGAACAAAAAAACCCGTCCCTAGCTGATGATTGTCATTCCCCTTTCCATAGAAAAATGTAAAATTGTCCACTGGGATCGTGCCCTCCCCCTCCCATCGCACTTCCTGCACTGCCACTAAGTCTAACTTATAATTCCCTAATTCCCTACACACTGATTTCAGTGCCCCAGCCCTATAGAGGCTCCTAATGTTCCAGGTACCAAATCTCATGTCCTTTTTCAATTGCCGTGGTCGTGCCAAAGAGTCCGTCCTGATCCGAGGCTTGGTTGATTTTTTCGTAACACATATTTTTTTTAAAGGTGAAAGGTTGTTAGCCCTACACCCAACCCCCAACCTGGAGGACCAGGGTATCACTCTTAGTCTAGCGCATCTCCTTAGACCTGTCCGGCTTGGGTGACCCTACCATGAGCCGAAGCTCAGGCCGGCATAGCCCTAAGGGTCATTTGAGCACGCAAGCCTCCTCACCCGGCAGATTGCCTTCGACAAGGTGGTGATACCTTCGAGAAGGTATCTGTCTTTTCTAAATTCCCATTTCTTTCTTATTAGCTATCTCAGAGTAAAAATTAAATCAGATGTTGATCAATTATCTCAAAAATCACAATGTCCTTCCCTAATTTATTTCCAACCTGTCTTCAGTTTCAAATTTATAATTCATATACTTTAAACAGTAACTCAACAGTGTAATTTCTCTGTAATTTTTGTAATGCTCTTTTATCTGCTTTTTAAAAAGAGATGATTATAGTTTTTCCAGTCCTCAGGTGATCTTCTCACCATCACAAGTTTTCCATAAATTAATTTATTTATAATTAATACACGGTACATTTTTTACAGTGGACATTATGTATTCAGTTTCTTCAGTTTTCATGTGACCACCAAAGGAACCATAAAAATATTGATTTCAGGAACAATATTCAAACAGTCAGGACACATAAGAATCCAGGTTTTCTTTTGAACATTCTGTGCATGTCTAGCCAAACCAATGGCTGCCCATACAGTCACGGGACCACTCTGTCTGGCAGACCCAGCACCAGTGGAAGTTGCACTGAGGACGTGTGCAGACCATGTGCATACAGCCACCTGTACACATCAAACACATGTTGCTCTGTTGGCATAACTGCAAATAACTGTGCAAAACTAAAAACTTGTCATTTATAAGATATTCCACATGTAAATCGAGTACTCGATAAGGAACGAAAAATGATATTTTAATCTTTTAATTATCTTATATTGTGATTGACGGCCAATTTTAATATATTTTTAACTTGTCATTTGTTAATCTCTTCATGGCCTCCTTAAAAGCATCTATACACTCATAACACATATTCGACTAATTTAAGTATGAGGAAAAGATTGGTGAAAAATACCATCACAATTTAAGTACATTAAGGTTCCATAAGACACAAGACTGACTAATGTATAGAGGATATCAGAATAAGGACTGCACATCTGTTAATCTGTGATGGCCCTGGGTTTCAGCTCCACTGTAAATGAAATCAAGTCTAACCACAAACACATATGTTCAAGGGGTGCACACATCAGTCTGGCGATACTTGCACATGAGTTTTGAAATTAAACCAAGGGAATACTAGCAAGGATGTAAATGTAAATTCTCAGTATGCCGCCTATACAGAGTACGGGTACAGTGAATACATACTACATTGGTGCCATGTTGCATAGTAATAAAATAATAATGTTCTCCATCAGATCTGTAGCTATTCTGCCACATCTCCAACATCACAACTTGTTGTTGTTTCACTTTTACCCTATATTTTTGTCTTCCTTTCCCTGCCATGCTAGTCAATCGTACAGTAACACGTCAGCAGATGTCAGCGTGCTCAAGCAGTGATGAGAAACAAAAAACTTACATATGTAAATATACAATAAATATTACTAAAATAATGTGGTTGGGAATTACATTGGCAATCAGAGTTCAATTATAGTTTGGACATATTTTAAAAAGAAACAAGGAGAGAATTCCAAAGAACCTAGAAGTCGGAAGAACAGGAAGGTAAAATGAAAACACCAAAGAAAGAGACCAAGATCGAGCCGAGGACAAAAGTTTGGAGAGATGTCAAACAGAAGGAAAACCATGGGAAGAGAGACAGATGGAGAGATTTGGTTGTCAGACAACCCACTTACAAGTGGAAACATCTGAGAAAGAATAACACAAAGATGCAGAACAAGCAAGTGTGCGCAGATACACTATTTGGGCAAACGAAGAAAGTTATTAACTTCCCGTTCATTTAAATGTATTTTTTAAGATTCTGACTTCAGGACTTCATCTCTGATTTAAGACTGTCCTGCAATGAAACTAATGTATTACAAAACACTCACCAGCTCGCTCTGTTGGGGTACGACACTTGGGACAGGGTTTTGTCGTCACTTTTATGGCCACCTTGGTTGCCTCATCCCACCGGGCCTGAACAGGACAGTTCTGTTACTTACAAGGACTGATATGCTACAGATTAAGGTAATGGGAGGATTTATTTGTAACTCATCACTACTTTATGTGAACCCTTTGCATATATTATGTGAAATCTTCATAATAGCATAAATTGTAATTATTCTGTATTATTATAACTTATGCCACATCCTATTGTCATCTAGCTAACTATATTATCCATGGAATGAAATAAAGATGCGTGTTAATAACACAGACTTGATTAGACCAACATTTCACTGATAACACCTACAGCAGGCATGTGTTTAAAATGCAATACAGGTAGGACTCGGTTTACGCCGGGGTTAGGTTCCCGAGATTTCCGGCATAAACTGAAGCAAAAATATAATGGGAACATATGTAAATACACTAGGTTCCGTTCCAAGATTTTCAGTAATCAACAAAAAACACTTGAAGAATGTTTTATTCTATAAAATTTACATATTGATAATTGTATAATGTTTAAGTAAAAGAAAGAAAAATTACTGCTTTAGAAACAATAGAATAAATGTCTGTTTGGTTTTCTTCTTTTCTAATAATAAGTTATAGTATGGCTGTAGAACTGTCTCAATTCCTCTCTTAACGGTTGAGCTCCAGTCCCAGTTGGGGTCGTTGCTACAGAAGATCTCATCGCATTTTATATTCTCCTTTTGTTTAATTATGTAAATTTTATGCCGCAGTTTATCATTTAGTATTATAGTTTTATTACAATGTAAGTTTTATTACAATGTCGGGCTGAGTCATGACTCATCACCCCCTCCAATCGTGATCTATGAGAGGCGCAAAAGAGAAGTGGGCGTAAATTGAAGCTGCGTAAACCGAGTCCTGCCTGTACATCCTTGGAAAGCCTGTTCCACATTAGGCCATATTTTCACATGAACATTCTACATAGGATTTTGATAGGAAAACATCTTTGAGAATTATCAGTTTAGAGATCAAAGAGAGGAACAGAAAAATAACATTAAAATGGAACTTGGAGAAACTGTTTTTTTGTAAAGTGCACTGAAATGGACTGGCTTAAGATTCAGTTCAACGTTGGCATTTGACGTTAGTACTTCATCATTTGTGACACAGTCGCATGCTGAAATGTACCTGAGCTGCACGGCCTGGATCCACATTGTACTGACAGTCTCCTGTGGATGCACTGGTTCCACTGCCATCACCCTCATGAACACACTCTCCCAGATGGTAACCCTGCAGGCACTGGCGGCAGAATACAAACTGTAACAGAAGGGCATGTTAGCTACAGTAAAGCTTCATGTTCAGTTAATGTGTGATACAAACTTCAATTTCAGCTTCATGTAAAGTTGCCTTTACAATGGACTGCTACAGATCAAAATAAAATCTGCATAACTTTACCACAGACCCCAATAACAAAATTCAGCAAAAATCTGGAGAGTAGTTTTGGAGATATACAAAAATTGTCGAAATTTTAAAAAATTAAAAGTGGCTGCAAATGGCATGAAACGCGAAGAAAACTAAAGATTTTCGAAATTTTCGACAAAAATTTTGAATTCAGAATTTTTCAAAAAATTTTGGTTTTGTGCGTTTTTTGGACGATTTCCCACGTTTTTCAATTTTTTGAAAATTTTCGAAAAAATTGAAATTTCTCAAGATTTTCAAAAATTGTCCAAATTTTAAAAAATTAAAAGTGGCTGCAAATGGCATGAAACGCGAAGAAAACTAAAGATTTTCGAAATTTTCGACAAAAATGTTGAATTCAGAATTTTTCAAAAATTTTTGGTTTTGTGCGTTTTTTGGACGATTTCCCACGTTTTTCGATTTATTTTATGCACTTCATGCAGGGAACACACAAAAGTCACCATAGGGCTCATCAGTGGCTGCAGTTCAATACAAATGTAGTAAATCCTCTTCACAACAATAACAACACCATCATTGTAACTTTCATAGGGCACAAGACAAATTAGAGGAGCACTCACGCCACAGCCGTTGGTACACGTGATCCTTCGACACTCTGGCTCAGCAATGATGCCCATGCCACACCCTGGCTGAGGGCAGAACACCCCACCTGCCTGAAGAACATACTCCTCTGTTGCAAACCTCTGGTACTGTGCATACTGTAACACCGAACAGTTTACGAATGCAGACTTCAATGTAGTGTAATTCAAGGGAACCAAACATTTGCATAACAGACTGCACAAGGACCAAATTCAAAAATCTGTGCCACAAAGTGAAGGATAGTCACATTCTACACACAAAAAGCAAAAATAGAAAAAGTTTAATATTTTTCAAACATTTATGATCACAAAATTTCAGGACCCTTCCTTAATTGGTACTACTGTCACTCCCTCCTCAGAACTTCATATTTTGTTGGTATAATTGATAGTTAGTAATTAAAAAGCATTATTTCAGCACTAAAATTTTGATACTGCATCAGTTAGTTCAGAAGTCATTTGTGGGGAGGGAAGAGCAGACAAACACAAAAAATAAGTAATAAAAATCAATCACAAGTCATCTTGATGTAAGGCAACATCACAAAGGATTACTAGCCACTGTACAGATGCATCCTACACTAACCTGAGCAGGGGTGAGCAGTCGGAAGTGGTGCACCTCTGTAATGAGGGAGTCCTTGCAACCTGCCGGGCAGGGCAGCGTGTAGCCATGCTCTGGATGCGACCAGAATTGACGGTCCCGGAGTCGAGCAACACAGTATGCTCGGAAGCACTCTAGGCACGTGACGTGTGCCAAGTCGCACGGAAACACCAGCACAGGGTCACTGAAAGCAAGGAATACAATGACAGGTCAAAGGTGAAGTGCACTGACTGGTTGAACTTATCACACATCACACAATATGAAGCATCAGCAAAATAATAACTGTCCCCACTTTATTTGTTGTATTGCAAAACGCACATACACAAAAGTAATGCACAATACAGAGGATCAGTCTGCCAGTCCGTGATTCTGCTAACTTAGTACTGGGAATCGCATTAAAAGTTGCCAAGCAAATTTAATTTTGATATATACTGGTCAATTACAATCCAAACAAATTTACATGATGCTGAAACACAACTTTATCAAAGTTCTCAAAAACAGCTCTTCATCCAAACATAAAGGGCTCATTAAGTGTGAAACACTCCTGATGTGGTAAACAGTTAATGAAACATATGGAGAAAACTTTCCTGACACTATGCAATGTGATATAATTACCTCTCCAACAATACTTTTGCTCTTGTAGTCAGTCAATGAGCTCTAATGTTGCAAGGAAATGTTTGAAAATAAACTGAACACTCTATGGAGCATGCCTCCCATCCCACTTTGAGAGAGGAACCTAACGGAAATTATGTGGCAAGAAAAATGACCTTTTCCCTTCCAACTCAAAATTAGAGGTGAAGAATCATTCTATTATGTATGGTAACTTGGAACATGCTTTTATATAGCAGGCTTATATTTTTAATGTTATGCACAAAATGTTACTTAAACACGCTCACCCTTCTGCTCTGAATATTTTGCTTTGTAAGAACATTAGTCAAGCTCAGGACGGTCCAGTGGAGGGCTTTGGTTAATTCGGTGATGAATCTTCGGTTTCGGTAAGCCAGCTAGTTAGTTAGTTAAGAACATTAGTGAAAGAAATATTTCTTGCCAAACTTAAACAATTAAGACTATTTGTACTCTGGATTTGCTAGTGTATAATGTAACATGTGTCTATACATATAGATAGTGTGACTGTTCAGTTTCTCAGACTAGAATGATTACACAACTCAGAATAAAACAGTGTGTGTGAAAGGTTTCCAAGTGAGGAATTGGATCATTTTCCACAGTGAAGGGACATATGAATTTTGCCAGCAATTAGGAAAGTTAAGTGATGGATATTCTGCAGATATTTCAGACTGTTTGGTGAAGAAAGATGTCCTGATTCAAGATGCTTGAAGGATAATTTTTGATTGTTGATAGATAATGGGTGCAGTGAACAGTCTGCAAAACTGCGCAAGGATGTCTCATACACCAAGCATCATGATACAGAAAAGATAAATGCAGATGGTAGTTGCCATCCATCTACTATCTGCTATATGAATCAGAAGCACTGTTTCTAATAACACATCGTACCAAGAATGGTGATGCAGGTATGTGATGACCACATGAAGATCAGAGAAGAGTTTTATCAATGTAGCAGATTTTCTCTGATAGAATGCTACAAGCAACAAAATTTATATATCCTGTACGATCATCAAAGTAAGCTCCATTAGTAAGTTATCAACACTTCCAGTAACCAAAAATTCTTCTGAAAGTGTTTTTTAAATGGTGGTGCAACATGCACCATCAGATTACTTCTGAGATTTGGTTGATCTAGGGTACAAGAAGACACTAGTGCATGCTCCTATATGACAGTGCCGTATGATATCAGTCGCTGCTCATTTTTTCCTTGTGATTTTATGGTGGCATTTTCCTACATTGGGGACATGCAATGGCAACTGACACTTTGTTTCAAACTCTAAACTGTATGTGAACAACAGCTGAAAATTTGCATTATTTTAGCATATTTTTACCTGACATCAGTGCATGCGAGGCAAGGAACATCTCGCACATTTGACTTGATAAGATATAATGGCACAGCCTGGTCATCTTCTCCCTGTGATGTGTGTTCAAAACATTTGAAGTAGAACTCTGCAAATTTTGGTCCATCATCACTCCCAATCTAGAACAATTTTAAAAGTTATAATCTAGTCAATGACTCACAGCTGTCACTTGATAACCCTCTTGGTCACATGAAAGAGATAAGCTAGCAAGAATTTTCACACAATTCGAGATGATTCTGGTCTAACACTATAACCAAGTGTTCACTTTATCAGCAGCTACCATCAGTGGGGTTAAAAGTACAATGTGTGCTTTCAACGTTAGCAACACAATGCAAAGTAAAATTTAGTAAAATTACAAATTCCCTGCTGGTACAGACATGTTGATGACACATTTGTGGCCTGTGCCCATGGCAAGGAAGAACCACAGAAGTCCAGCTATCAACATACTCTGATGAAGAAGGGCCTTCAAAATACAGGAAAAGAAAAATTCATGACAGCTATCATCTGGACAGTCCAGGATAAGCAATAAGGATTGTGTGACGCACCTGACTCCACACTGGACTCCGAGACCTGAGTATGGGTAGAAATACAACAGGTGGTAGTACAATTCTAAAGGGTTTTGATGCCGATAGTTTACACTTAAAATTATTCATTGTCAGGACTTTTTCCATCGTCTGTTCTTTAAAACCACGACGTTTCGGAGACCAGTGGCAGAGACCAGCTCTATCTAAGGGACCCAACAGTAGGTAGGTACCTCTCACCTGAAGACGGAGACAGAACCAGCCTCTGAAACGTCATGGTTTTAAAGAAGAGACGATGGAAAATGTCCTAACAATGAATAATTTTAGGTAGTAGTGTTGCTCAACTCACCAACCCCTCATAATGGTGGCAGAAACAATCTCTGAAATACTGGCCATTAACTTCATTCTCATGTGACTGATTGCCTAAGAAGACTTCACAGCAGGCAGATGTTATGAAAGTTTCAAGGAGGAAACTACACGTAACTGTGCCACACTTATTTTGATGTAAAAATAAAATTATGCAAAAAAGTTAGAAAGTAAATGGTATCTTGTAGCAGTATTGCAGCAAAGGTTCACTTACACAGCTATCATTCTGACAATCACCAGTGATTCTTCTACCTTCTAAGACATCATCCCAACACTGTGGATCCCTGTCCACAGTAAAGGCACCACTCCGACAAGATGCGCAGCGCACACGCAGCTTGCCAAGTTTCATCTCTTTACAAGGCCATGCACAGTATACATAGAAGTGTGCACGCTTTCTCTCGCGATCTGAAAGCAGAAGAATTAAGTATGTAACACCACTGTACAGAGTATTCCCAGGGCAGTAAACCATTATTCAACTGGCTAGCCCTCTGAACTACCTTTGGCAATTAATTTAAATACTTTCTGTCTATAATGATTATGCATCATAAATACTACTTACCTTCATCAGTCCTGACACTGCGACGCTCATGGTCACTCAACTGGAGGTCCATGAGTGTCTCATTGAGAGGCTTTGAGCCCTCACTAGGAGACTCTGATCCAGGCTTCTTCCTGTGGGAAGCATGGGATCTCACAGCGTGCAGAATACTCTGCTGGCCCAGATCACACTCCTGAAAAGTGTCACTATAAAAGTTTGTTTGGAACACATTCCACACCACACTGGTCCTCAGAACAGTCACTTCAATGCCATTCTTTATTTAACTGTGACAGTAACTGAAAGAGCTGGCGTCTAAGGCAAATGAATTCAAGAACAGATTAACAGACGGAAAGACTGAACCTTTCTTACTGAATGATTAACTAACTTACTCTCATGGTGATCAGTAAGTGTATATATGTAAAATTTTGGACTTTTAGGTGACCTACGTGACCTGTAAATAGTATAGTCATATGGGTGGCAACACCATACATGTTACTCCTGTACAAATTACCAAGTTACTGAGTGAAAATTTATGTTGCTAGTTGGTTCATAGTCTCTTTGATGATGCTGTATTTACTATATGAAAATGTAGTTATTTCACTCAATGGCTCTTACCAACCCCATTGGTTTTATGACATCAAATTAGAACTGACACGACGAATATAAATATTGAAGATATTCATATTTGTCTTTAAAGAACTATCACAATATTTTTCTAGAACAACATGAACAAAAGGACAGGACAGTTGGTCCTCTTGCTGGGACTCTAATTGAATACTTCTCAGATGCGAAATAAAAGAGTTAACCCATACGTCTTAATGCTTGGTAGCACTTGGCTCAGGTGAACATAAACTTGGTTCAATTGTTTAATGAACAATGCTATCTATCAATCCTATATAAGTGCTTCTACTATAAATGATTCAGACTTCACACAGTATCATCGTATGACACAGCAGAGCAATTTTACTTTCAAGATGGTACCTCCTCAACTAAAATGAAATGTTATCACAATACCAATCACATTGTCTGCTGACTTGTTTATTTTAACTTCCTGTTTTATCATCATGACAGGTATATATCACTACATTAAACAATGAATATTATGAAAGAAGGCAATTTCAGATATTACCAGCCTGTTTGAACCAAAGTTACTGACAATGTACATGAAGTGTGATTATGTTATATCCCAGTCAAATCTGAGAAAATTTAATGGACTGCATTTACTAGCATATGGCGCAAAGCATTAGTTGCTGATCGATTAAAATAACATAAGAAAATCATGCTCTTTAATCAATTAAATGATAAATAGAAAGAGTTTGGAAAGACAGCAAAAGAGAAAGAGGAAAGTAAAGCACAGTGAGAAATTACACTCTTCTTCAGTGGGAGAAAGATCAGCACTTTCTTATAAGATGCCCAAGCTTACCCCCCCCCCCCCCCCCATTTTTCTAAAAAAAGAAGAATGTAATTGAAGATGGACAACATAGAAACATTAGTAACTTGATGGCCTCCATAGTAAGGTAGTAATGTTGTTGAATATAAATAGCAGCAGTTGCAAGATAAGTATACAGTAACAACCTGGATCTTGGAAACAATTTCAGCATTTGCTTTAATATACACTGCAGTCAATATTGGCAGTCACAAAACCTTCTGGATACATACTGCCTATAGCCAACTGTCTAGCAAATAAAGGATTCCCCTAACATTTCCCTTACATGTGTATTATTACTTTATTAATAATTTGAATTAATTCTTTTAATACACCATAACCAATATGTTTGTCAATCAATGTAATAACACACTGGTTTACAGTGTTTGTAAGAAACTGTTGTGCAACAGCTTTCATTAAAGACTTTTCTTGGAGTAGGTAAAGAAATATTTTATATGACAAAACTAATGTAAATAATATCTAAACACGCTGTTCTTTCTTCAAAGAAAACACATGACATCTTGATCACAGTCATATTCATTGCTCTTTATTCTGAAATCATATGAAAACCATAACAAACTGAGACATTATGTTATGTATTTAATGACAGTTGGTATTCATGCAGGCTGTCCTGAAAAGTTATATACACACACAAACGCAATGAATGAAATAAACTAAACCATTACATACATCACCATTGACACTTAGTGAAGAAGCGAATCTAGTGTAGGTGTTAAAAATAACCACCGTTAGCTTTGTTGCACAGTTCACAGCTGTGAGCAACTGAGTGACAAGCGGCCATCAAAGTTTCTGCTGTGTACACATCTTTTTTGGGACACCTGTAGTTACTTCTAACCTTTGAAGGGTTAACTTAACATACCTCTATAACGATTGAATCATGGAGTTCTTTTCCTGCGAAAATGATTTTAACTTCTTCAGGTGATAATCCCAACCGTGGTGCAACCAGCTCCTTTACATCTTTAATATACCATTTCGGGTCTAGATCAACTGACAGCGTACATCCCGTATTCGTTTTGATGTATACATTCAAAGAGTTTGATATCGTACGTTTACCAACTGACACTAACTGCAACATAGTTTGTAATATTTTCCTTATGAAATTAATGATAAAACTCATTATATGCTAACTTCGTAACTTATATTACAGATATCAGAGAAGAATACGCGCACTACACATGAACGCAGGAAAGTAAATAAATACGATAGGGAAATTTAGAGTATATGAAAGATAAATATCCCTTTATTCGCTGGTCGAGGGGATATCTTATACAACCCGATCTTGAAAATTCTTACCTTGTTCAGAAATATCGTTTCCTTAGCTGTTTAGTCTTGTTTGCTGAAAGGGGCATATAGAACAAACAATTACAATGTGATTATATTAACATCGTTAGTGCATCTACGGTAAACTGTAATTGGTGAAGGAAACTGTTTTATAGTTAAGTGATACTAAGAAAGAAGCAGTTATGAAGACTACAGTTCAGTTTCATGGTGTAAATCTACAATTTGAGGGGAATATGATACACAGGAAGACGTGCCATCACAAAGGTTAGATTTTTTAATTATAATTGTTTTTATTTTGCTAACAAACAGTAGCTCTAGTTTATTATTTCTCTTTGTTTAAGATCTTACAGACAAAGCTGTGTTAAAATTGAACGAGGTAGGCTTGACAATTATTGAGAATTGTTGTTCTTAGCCATTTAATTTGTTATAAATTTTTACGTCAGAAATTGCTCTTGAAATGTAAGACTTGGAGAAATGAAGAAGAGTCCATTTTAACACTAATTTTGTCCAAACGAATTTCATTAATGATATTGGATGGCATCAATGACAATAGCTAACTATTTTAGGTTATCTGCCATACATTGATCAGATGAAGAAGTGATTGCCGAAAGGGACTATAGATGGCAAAACGATCGCAAGGTGATTACTACTGCCATCTCGGAGAGTTGTGAACTAAATGAGCGACTTTCAAATCAAATTACATTCGTACATCGTTAGGTTGTGGGTCCTATCACTTCACATGTCTTCAGCGTACATCCTCACCGATTGACAAATTTCACATTCCCGAGGACCTGAGTTCGAGAAGGCTACTTTTGGGTTGTGATGCCGTTCTGTTAGCCTGGGTGGTTGGTATCCAATGATTCGGAGGAACGTATTACATCCATCTGTGTGGTTGAAAGGACACGAGAAACTCAATTCTCAGAAAGTTACTTTTCGTCTTTCATTTCATCTGTAATTTCTGACTGCGTGCTAACAATTAGGCCTAGCACCAGATCGGCTACTAAACACAGAAAATTAGTTCAGTAACAACAGGTCTGATTTGTATTCTGGCAGTGCTCACATCGGTATTCCTTGCATAATGAGGTCGGGTGACGTGTCTGCCCGTCTGTTGGTTCGTTTGTTTAATCACAGAAATCTTTCAGTTAAGTTTCATTCTTTTGGTGTTTCGTTAAGTCATTTTAATTTTAGTCGGGTTTGTGATTCTCGCGGCTGAGAGTACGAAGATGGTTTGTCTCCTGGGTTATAGCGCCGTGTATAATTGTAGAAAGTTACCAACGATTCAGGGGTCATTGCTGTTTCCATCATCCGGATGATGAGTCATCGCTCGACCCAACCAGATGACAACCCAGAAGACAGCCATCTTAAATTTAACTTTCGTTCGTATCAGTCCAAACATTGTACCTGAAGCTCTGATTCGCTCACATTCTCCGAGATGTTACCTTAAAGAACAAGCAGTTATATGGGCCTGTATAAACAGTATGGAGAATTATGAATCAATGTTTAGATGAAGTAGTGATGTATTTCTGTGCGAAGTTTTGACGACAGTAGCCGTCATCAAATTGCATGCTTTAAGGCCACGGAAGGACACCCCCCCTCCCATTAACGCGGCCCTTAGTTGACAGTGTAGCGTGCTAGCTTTGCTACGAAGCGGGTTCTGAACCGTCTTCACTCGTCTGGGCTCCGCTGTTCGTGTTGTAACTTTATAGAATTTTGCTGCGACCTTGACGCATGCAATTTGTTGACGGCTAGTACAGGCCACTATAGGCCTTTCTAAAAATTCGGAGTTGTCATGTGCGAATGTTTTTAGGTACAGTTAAAGTCATGCCTGTTTCTAACTTTAGTGCCGTGCTAGTGTGTAGGGTCTGGAAAGGAAAGTTCCACGCAATCTTTAGCAGAACAGGATGTGAATCGCTTTTGCTTTGCGGGAACGCAATAGGCTGCATGGGTCCTGAATTACATTGGACACGAGCGGAAGATGTTGCTTTCGGCTTCCCAACGAATGTCAAAGGATATCGCGTTACAACACCAGGACAAGTGTGGGTTTTGCCAGAATGGCCCGCCCTCTCGTCTTCACTTTAACCTCGGAATCCGTTGTTGCGTTAGACGTTACGGCAGAATGAACATGGGTGGACCCGGTTACAATTTATACTCTTTTCATTTTACCTATTATTATCGTGCTAGAGTATTAAAATATGGTATGTGCGAAAATGTACCTCACGTAGGGATATCAGAAATACACACAAAATTCTTTCTGGGAAAACGTCATGCAAAGGCAGCACTTGGAAGACACAAACGTATATTTGAAGACAGTACTAAATATAATTTGCAAATATATTGGTGAGGTCTGAACTGGATTCAGCTGGCAGAAGACAAATTACAATGTGGGCTCTTATGAACACAATTATCAACCTCCGGGTCTAGTAGAACCAGAGAAACTGTTTCTACTGCCCCACTCACTAATCCAAGGTCCATTTCCCCTCGAAGGGGCCTAGTGAAGCAAAGCGGACTGTGGCCGCTCACTACAAACCCTAGTACAGACGTGTTGGAATTAACATAAGAACTGACCTACGGGTTTTTTTTAGTTTATCAGCTGTTATGCACCCCAACAGTTTGTCACCACACCCTCCACAGTTGAAATTTTCCTGAGTAATTTAAATTCAATGTTCAGTTTTAATAAAATCAAACGTAACTTAACATTTTGGGATAAAATCTGCATGTGTTTGACTTGTCGCCTGCTGTCGAAAAGCATAAATTAAACCGAACTACGGCGTGGCTCAGTCAGTATAGTGACTGGCTACAGACTGGGCTACCGGGGTTCGATGCCGGACGGGGACAGAGGATTTTTCCTCTAGTCTCTGCGTCCAGACCGGCTCTGGGGCCCACCCAGCCTCCTCTACAATGGGTACCGGGGTCCTTTCCCGGGGGTAAAGCCGGCCGGGGCGTGATGCTGACCACTCACCCCCATCTAGTGCCGAGGTCAAGGAAGAGAGGAGCTATACCTCCACTCCCCCCAAACGCCTACATGGCGTATAGTGGGACAGCTTTACTTTACTTTACAATTTTACATGAGCGTAAAACTTGGTCTTTTACATTAAGGAAAAATATATATTGATGATGTTTGAGAACAGGGGACTGAAGAAAATGTTTGGACCAAAGAGGGATGAGAAAAACCCGGGAGGATAGAGGTGGTTGTTTTGTGAGCAGATGCATAATTTGTAATCTTCACCAAATACGGTTAGGGTCGTTGTAGTAATGAAATCTACAGGGATGCGACTCTCGGTGCATGTAGCACGCATAGGAAGATGAAAAGCTCTTACAGAATTGTGGTTGTGACTTGAAGGGAAGAAACGACTTGGATGATCCAGGCTGAGGTTCCAGGATAATATTAAAGTAGATCTTAAGGAAATTGAGTGGGAGGTTATGGACTGGATTAATTTAGCCCAGGATAGGTGGGAATTTATAAAGATGGTAATGAACTATCAGGTTCTATAAAAGACATACATTCTTTATACTAGCTAAGCAACTATTAGCTTCTGAAGAACTCTTGTTTCATGCAATTTTACCAGTTAGTTCAGCTAAACGTTTTAGTCACAATTCAGTGGGTCTACTTAAATCTAACTTCAACAAAGAGTTCTTTTATTGTGGCCAGATACTTTTTCTTGTCTGAGAATTGAACCGGCATTGACGAGGTTCGCAGTTTGCGCCGGCACTGTTTTGTTTCGCGTCGCATTCATTACCGGCCCCTGGCACCGCCTGGCGACCGACCGGAGAGATAAGTTAAATCTAGCGAATCTGCAGCCTAGCTGATGAGTGTCTAGGGACAGGGGAGAAGTTCTGTGGGCCGGGGGCCATTACGCCCGGACGTATGGCACCTCAGGGAACGCGGACATTTCGGAAACAAAGTTCGTTAATGCGCCGTGCGATGGCGCCTTTGTGCCGTTTCCGGTTCTTTTCCTGTGAGATCTTTAATTAGATTAGTGCATTCCTGTCAGTTTGAAAAGCTTGTTTGCTAAGAGCCGTGACTCTTTCTCTTACACATATTTTGAAAAGGCACCTCTTAATACAGATGGGATTCATGATGCATTAACAGAGGGCTGCATTTTCGCTGTTGAAATCAAGGGTATTGAACCGGAAATGGAAGGATAATATAGTTAATCTCTGAGAAAGACTACTGGAAGACTGACATTCAAAATGTGTTCTTTACACTACATCACGTAAGTCACTGTTGCATTTATGTGACCCTAGGTCATTGTTGCGCAAGTGCTCAAACAATGAGATCTCCCCATTGATGAACAACAACGACCTTGGTCACGTAGGAAAATTGTGACAGACAGAAGGACACATGGATGGAGAAATAAGGTCTTCTACGCTCACACTAGAGCTTGAAGAACACCGAATAAGGGGCGAGGTTGTGGATTAGTTTCAGTGGCGAACGACTGTGAACATAAAAGTGAGTCCTCGGGTCTCATACGAGCTTTAAACTGAGAATTTCTTCAACGGACGGATAAACTAGAAAAAATATCCTTCACTTTTAAGTGAACAAGTCACAAATTTAGGGAACGATTATGCCATTACTCAGTTGACTGTACTTTACCTCTGGATCACTGTCACTTCATCCTCAGATATTTTAATATGTCGTTTTATACATAATTATGGCTCTGGAAGTAGTTTTTTCCTCTATAGGGGATAGTAAATACGAAATAAAATTAAAAATTAACGCAAATTGTCTTTGGGTAAGGCGCGTGGATGTAAAGATCTAGATGGTGGAGAATGGTGATACTCAGACCGCCTGGGCCACCGACATACATTCCATGCGAGATTAGGTTGATCCAGAACCGGTCTGCATGATAATTGGCACGGCGGGAATCGAACCCTAATCGTCCAGCTTATCGCCAGGTTACTGTACTAACTGAGACGATTCTGTTCGACTTAAATGTGCGAGAAATCTCAAACAACATTCGTTGGTATAAACAGTTAACGAAAAACTTTGTTATTTAGCTATACCCGATTCCACGATATTTGAGAGGCGAAGTAAACAATAGAAATTTGTAAAAGTTCGGTGAATGGAGTTGGAGGTGGAGGCTATTACACAATACTGAAATTATTTTTAATACATTCTAGTAAAGAATCTGGGTTTGATTAGGTCCTTTCCGTTATTGTTGGTCATTTTCTCTGTAATGTTCTTTTGGGGTGTAAGTGTCCTTTTGTATTTTACATATCAGGGGGCACTGGTGTATCTTAGAATGGTGAAGGCTCCCATTATTAAGGCGGGTCTATGGTAATGAACGTTTCGCATGCATTTATATTTTGCGCAAGTTTGGGTTAGATATCGAGAACAGTGATAAGTGTACATGTTACCGGCAAACTATGAAATCCGGCAATGTATAGAATGCCTAAAGTCAGTAGGCAAAGTATGAAATTCAGGCATTCTATGGAATGCCCGGGTATTTTATAAAATGTCTATAGATTTTAGGCAATGTATGAAACTAACAGTTTATTTTATACTTTGCCTACTTATTCTATAGAATACCTAGGAATTTTATAAAATGGCAAAGTATATAACAAAGAAGTTTATAATACGATTTATACAGTTTTATTTTATCTTTTATATTTGAAAAAACTTACTATAAAACAATTTATTTAATTCTCAAAACGTTTGTTAGGTTAGGTTAGTATATAAAACAATTTTTTTAAATCTCAAAGACTTTTGTTACGTTCAGATTTAGTAGCATGGTGTTTACGCGACTATCTTGCACAACCTCCATCTTGACAGCTTATCCAATCGACTTTGATTAATTTTAATTCACACAACAAAACAATATCAACATTACGATTTACTTCGTACTTTGCCTACTAACTTTAGGTATTCTATACATTGAAGGTAACATATATAAGTTCCACTGCCTATTAGATGTTTGAAGAACAGATGGTTCAGGGAGTCACCACTCCGTTGACAGATGGACGGGTGAGAACATTGTTTACCTCACATCTCAAACATCTTGGAATCTGGTTTGACTTTCAACAGGATCGATTCCCTTCTTATATTCGCAATAGCTTTAGCCTTTATTCGTCAGTAACGAAGTCTTGTGGACTCTCTTGTTGATCAGCCTGTAGCTCTCTAAGTTCTTGAGGGTTGTTCCTCTGGAGGCCATCCATCGTGCAGTCACACCCCGACAGGCCGATTATTGGCTTGTTCGCTGCTTGTCGCTATCTGCTTTTAATAGTTCTGAGTTGGCGGTCGATGAAATCGCAGTGGAGTGTATGGACTTCCACAAAAGTTGTCGGCGTTGCGATTGGGAAACCTGTTTCACAGTGAGCCGACGGATATAATAAAAATGAATACCACTCATCGCATTTAACCACAATTGCCTCATTTCCAATCTATGAATTTATTACTGTCTTTGTTTGCCTGCTTCTTTTCTATATAATATACACAGTAAATAAACCTATGTACTGTTACACATCGAATGATTGATCTTATTATATACAGTATAATATTTACATGAAATATTATTTATCTGCTTGCGATCACGATAAATACCTTCCCAATGTTTGTCTGCAGGCCATCCGCATGTAACAACCTTAAAACAGACAAAGGAATGTTTATGAAAGTTTTTATCAGAGGTGTGATGTAAAATTTGTTGACTTATTCCAATTTCATTCAAAATCGGACATCAATAACGGACACTTTACACGTAGGCCAACTTGCGTTCATGCGCGCGGAAATTACTGGGTGGGGAATCCCCAATCAGATGCGTAACAACACTGGGGAATCTCCCGTGATGAGGTCGCCCAGTCAGGCACCTCGCTCACGTGAAGGTCTAACCAAGTCAACTCTGACGTAACTGTCCATTTGCAAGGATAAATTATCCATGAATTTTTTTACCTGTCTTTATAAACGCAGCTATGACATACACGTGGTGGCTTAATTTATGTTTCACTGCCAGTACGATTAGTGGACAGAGTTTCTTGAAGCACAGTTACTTGATGGCCCACTTCATTCTGCAGTGCCATCTTAATCACGTAGCAGCAACAGCCCCTGAGATCCTTCATGCAGTGAAGTGGCTAATCTCACTCGAACAGTTTCACACTGACAAATGACAGCACTTATTTAAAAGGAAGCTTTCTCCCTGCAGTCTGTAACCACCTCCTGGAAAACATTTCCCCACCCCTTAGGAAGAGCCCCCTGAAAAAAGAAAGGATGAAAAGGGAACAGAAGAAAAAACTCTTTAAAATTAATGTCAATCTGTTTGCTTCGCATCCATTTCCTTTTTCGAGATAATTTCGATTTAATTCTCATGCGATTACATTTGTAATTTCCCTACCAACATTTGCGAGCGATGGTCTTCATTTTTTCTTCCTCTCTGTCTTGTTTTATAGTGGAAATTGATTGCGTTAATGAAAATGAGGGTTGGAAATGGGGTTGAAAAAGTAAAAAGAAGGTATGAATTTGCCTGCAGTGGATGCAGAAATAGAAGGGGTGGAGAGAGAATAAAAGAGAAATAAAATTAAAATGACTGAAGAATTTGTTTATAGGAGCTAAAAAGTTGATCATTTGTAGCCAAATGCCGAAGGCGCCCACCAGATGTAGCCTAGTTTCTGGTTGTGAAGTTTACACACGATTGTCTGTTCAGACTTTAAGGCATCTCTCAAGAATCTGTTTAATATTACCCATGGATGTTGTCATAGATACACAATTTAAGGTTCGCGGGCCTCTGTTTGCACTTGTCTCTTTATTCATGGCTAGTTTAACTACGGTTTCAGATGTTCAGATTAGTCTACTTTACGATGCATCTAAATACTTTTCCATACGTAAGAGAATACAAACAAACTTGGACATATCAACATATTACAACCCGCGATCCCAGCCTTTGAGTTGTTCAAGTCGGTACGTATCTTAGGCCGTGCAACACTCTTATCGCATGGATTAGAACAGTCTAACACTCGGCATTTCTGTTAGATATTCTGTGTGATATTTCTTTCTTTGTAACTTCGTGTATAGTCTGTCTAAGTAAAATACGAAAAATGTCTGTGTACTCTTGGAAATGTGTGGTATAGTCGGCGCAGTAGTTTTTGGCCGGTGGAATATTCAAGGGGAAGGCTAGGAGCGAGTCACTTGTGCGATGGTATAATGCTGACTGCACCGAGGAGCTTGTCTGACTGAACGCCCAAACAAAAGAAATACACTGACCGTGCCACCTCAGGTACACAGAGTAGGCCCGTCCGCCAGCTTGGAATTTTCAAGGGGAAGGCTAGGAGCGAGTCACTGACTGCACCGAGGAGCTTGTCTGACTGAACGCCCAAACAAAAGAAATACACTGACCGTGCCACCTCAGGTACACAGAGTAGGCCCGTCCGCCAGCTTGGAATTTTCAAGGGGAAGGCTAGGAGCGAGTCACTGACTGCACCGAGGAGCTTGTCTGACTGAACGCCCAAACAAAAGAAATACACTGACCGTGCCACCTCAGGTACACAGAGTAGGCCCGTCCGCCAGCTCCACCGGCCATAAACTACTGAGCCGACTATACTGTAACAGACGAATTACATGAAGAATAGCGAAAGTCGTTTAAACTTTTTTCTTATTAGTTTATTTAACGAGGGTTTTTGTGCGTTGTTTGCACGAAGTGAATAGCGAGAACGCATTATGGGCTGATCTGTCTCTCCAGTCGATTCAACTCGAGAACCACTGGACGGATTTGGATGAAATTTGATGTGGACATTGTGCTATTCTGCACGACATTAAAATCGTACATTTGAATATCCTACGAGAGTCGACAACAAAATTACGGATGAAGAAATTCGTGAGATAGATATTGAGATGCTGTGACCTGATGGTCAAAGTCGGAACTATCGAACAAGTTGGATTTGATATCTCTAAATGCACGTCACAAAGTTCGCATAAGAATATTATGTGCATTCTTGTACGGAAGCCAGCTTCCGAACTTGTTTAAAATAGTGTGGAATCACAAAATGGTAGTGAATTATAAATTTATATGTGGAAGGAAGAGATCGAGGTCAAGATGAATGTTCTACCACAGCTCGCTCCTGGCTCTACAGTGGACAGACACAATTGCCGACCTCAGAACCGTGAATGAAACCTGCAATCTCCCAAATGCACTGTGACCGGCCGGAGGTGGCTACATCTTCATTCATAGATGTCTCTAGTATCGTTTTGTCAGGAAAGTTGTCTCGTCACACAGCTCATATGGGAGATTATCGTGATTACTACTGTATTCAGAGGCGGCTTCTGGTGGTTTATTTGGTTGTAATTAGGCCTTTCGGATAAAATTCTTTGTATGTAACGTTCCAGCAACATGAACATTATGTGGATGGTCATAACTAAAGTAACAATAAGGATCATTAATTGGTTAATATATATATATATATATATATATATATATATATATAGTAAAACCCCTCTAGTTGGACACCCCTATATCCTGGACACCCCTTTATATTGGACACTTTTAATTGGAACCGGCGAATATCCTATAATTTTACATGTCCACAATACCCTATATCTTGGACACCCCTTTATCCTGGAACTTGAACACCTCTTTTGTTGTAAGTTGGACAGGTTCATGCACTTAACTTCGATGCTTTTCAGGGAAAGTTTTTCAGTTACATATTTTGTTATTTTGAATTTCTGACTGATGAATGCCTCCTCTCTAGAGGATTGTCTTATGGACATTGAACCCAGCATTGAAATGCATTGCAAGTGTTTAACCATTCTTTTGCTGAACCCTTAACTGGACTACAGTATCGCAGAAGACACAGTTTTAACTCCATCAGTACTGAGCTTGCATTTGAGTTCAGACTGTGTTAACAGAAATGGAATTTTTGTTTTTGCGATGGGGAAACGAAAATTGGTGGAATTAACTTTAGAAAATGTTATTGAGGCTGGGGTGTAATGTGCAATGCATGGGAGTGGGCTTCAAAAGATTATTATTAATACTATTGTCATTAATTCTTAATTTAAGTAAGCCTACAGCAGTTAGTGTATGTAAGTAAATAGACTATATTGTCATTAGACCACAATCTGATATTTCTCTTTCCCTCTATCTTGGACACCTCTGTAAGTTGGACACATTTTCGTGGAACCACAAGTGTCCAACCTAGAGAGGTTTTACTGTATATATATATATATATATATATATACAGGAATTTTGACTGAATAACTGTGATAAATGCTAACAGTAGAAACTACTGAATAGGGTCGTCTTTACCATGTTAACCAGTGCTAAATTTAAAATGTTTTAATATACCCGTTTTAATATTATAGTTTTACAGTCTGTTGTTGGATGCTATCATTATAATAATCCCGGAGGGATCATTTTTAGAAGTTCGAAAATTGTCGGGTTGTAACAAATAACTGAGTGCGTCTTATTCCGATGAAAAATTTCTTCGCTGTGTCTTCCGACTAAAATTTTATAGTCATTTCTTATCTCCACGCGTTTTACATTAAATATCTAGGCTACACCATAAAGTAAGTCTACAGAAGAGACATATATATATATACACTTTGAACGGAAACAACGGAACGAAGCTGAAATGATGAATAAGAGAATGTTTTTAAACCCATGGCTTGAATGCGTTGGCAGGAGCAGACACGACCCAGCCGATAATGCACACATATCGCGTGTCGGGTGGCCGGGTTTGGCGTTGAGGGAAAAGCAAGCAGTGGATGCTGTGGTGGCCGCAGCTAAGTCTGGAATCGGTGTGCAGACTTAAGTTGCCTCCGCCCTTCACAAACCACCAGGAGTACAAGAACACTGCGGTGCTCTCGGAATGTGAGCCCCGTATCGGCACATCGCAAGAATGCCAACAGGTGCATGCTAGAGTGGCACAAGGAAACAAGGCTTAGAAGTAAACAAATACCAAAATACACAAGCAACATAATGGATAATTTTACTTGAACAAGACAAATAAGGAAGCAAGATGTAAAACTACAGAAAGAACTGTTTCATGATGCTGAGAAAACATACGAAATAATATTTTTAACAAGTACGTCTAAGGAGGGTGGAGATTCGTTGGGAAAGAAACCAAAAACGTGCTTGAAGAAGAAGAAGAAGAAGACGAAAAGAGAAAATTAATATGTAACAGGAGAATAAATTATATTCACATTTCTCCATATATATATATATATATATATATATATATATATTTGTGTGGTAAGGCGAGGCCTAACATGGGCCCGATTCTCAAATTTTACGGTTATATTGCAGAAAATGTCGCTGATTAAATGAAACAATGCAATTCGATTATCTTGTTAGCTACGTAGCATTTTTATTTTATTAGTTACTTCCGCAAATTGCTGTTCGAAATGACCTGCATTGTCTACGGATAAGACCTTGTTGCCTTTCGTATGCCTTCAGGACTTGGTACGTTTATCATCTGTGGTGTCGTGTAATATTTCATCGCTCATCTACAGAGAAGGCGAGCTTTCTCTATTTTGCGTGACCCGCCACTGTTTGTATGTCCGCACTCCACTGATATCATGGGTCTGTTTTTTTTTTTTTTGCTACCGGTTTTGCAGAAGTATGAAAATGTCTCAACTGGTGCCATGCCTTTGCGCCACTTTTGTCCAGATGTGGCGGCGTGTATGGTCGCCTTTGAAGTAGTGTCTTAGCAGCAGTAGTGCAATATGTCGGGGAACGCTGTAATTAACGTCCGGGAAGGTAGGAGTTTAGTCCAAGTTTTTTTCATAACAAAGAGGGGAAAGTAATTACATGCTCACCTGCTTGGTGGCAACACTCTCCTGGTAAGTCTTGATCAATTAAGCAACAGCTGAGAATCGTATTGTTTTGGAGGTCAGGCTGTAGTTTTCGTACGTCAAATTACGTAGTGGAAAGGGGGTAAGGATGAGCGAGACAGATTTTGAGCTATTGGCAGCGAGATGCGGGGAGATGTCAGTCCTAGTTGTTATTAGTTGGATTATTGTTATCAAGATTGCTTTTCTCCTAAAATTACTTTTCAAATATCTCTTTTCCACTTTCGTAGTTTAAACTTCTAGTACACACTAGCACTGTTCTGGTGCCTGTAGTGTCAGACTTTACTGCTTAGAGAAAAGGAGACAGTCCATGCCCGCTAATCTTTTCACAATGTTAAATCTGTCACTGATTCTATTCTAATCGTAAGTCTCTTTAGTGTTAGTTAATGAAATCGTGCATCTAAATTTCCTGCAGTGTCCCGCGACATCAAGATTCATTTCTGCATTGGAGACTGACTTGAATCTTCGGGGTGAAGTAGGGATGGTCCCGTTGAAGCAGAAAAATAAAAATGAACTGATGAGAAAATAGGATATGTAAGTATAAAATCAAATTATGGCAGGGAAGAACATTTTGTTGGTTACATTTTTTCACCAATAAAATCAAAACATTACAGTTAGCGTTATCAAATTTATTTTAAAATGGCCTTAATTATATAATTAAGACTTCTAATCTTTGCCTCATAGCGCCTTCAGCGTGTTGCATGAGAGCGCCCTGATTTTATGTACCGCCAGTCTTAATTTTTATAAGCAAGCGGATATACTCTGGCCTTTTATAAAAGAACGTTCTTACAGGCATCGAAACATTGGTCACTGGGTCTGGTCTGGTTTCATGAATTCAAATATTTTCTGAATTGTTACAACACTTTTCACGACATGTCCTGTTCTGCTGATACTGGACAACTATGTTTTACATTGCGCTCCAGCCACTGATGTATTTTGCAGAGAAAACTACATTTCTCTTCTGTTCTCGCCGTCCCACGCGAGCTACAAATAGCAACCCTTAGACGTGAGATTTCTTTTGGTCCTCTGAATGACGCGTACTAACAAGAAGTAGATAATTGGTTTGTGACAAATCCAGGGACGGTAGTGGGTCAGAGCAGTGGCGTACCGTGCATGGAAACAATGGAAGTATTGCTTCCGTAGTTTCGTTAATCTTCGTAAGAGTTCGTCCCACCCGAAGTTTCTATACGAAGCAATTCTGACTGTGATGTCCATTCTCCTTGGACTGTGATGTAGAAGAGAAAAATGTGTTCTTTCAATGGTGATGTGAAAATGAACTGTTTATGTGTGATTTCAGTTCTTGTTGGGCGTTTTATGTAACATTAAGTTTTATTAAAACATTGTACGTGCATATTTAGACAGTGCAGGATTGTATTTGTGATCGTATTTTAAAAAATGTTAAACTCCAGAAAGTAAACGATCCGCGTGCAGGGGAAGCATTTCCAATCTCGTGGTACGAGTGGCAGGGGAGTGTAGGATGCACAGAGACATTCGATGGTAACTTGGTCCGGTACGGAAGCTGTATGGAATGGTGGCATGAGGTCGGGAAGGAGATGGCAGCTTTCTGTGTGACAGCTGTTAAATTATAATACATGCATATTCTTGTACTCCACTCTGCGTTTTCTTTTCCGTCGAGGTGTCTAAGTGCGCATATTTTGCGTTTTTTTAAGCACCGCTGTAAAAAGTACATAGGCTTCTTGTTTATTTTATACCTGATATTTTTAATCTAGAGATGAATAAAACTTAGTATACACCTTAAATTAATTTGTTACCTAAGACACGCCGTTTATGGTACAAAAACTGTAGAATGTGCACCTTAGCCTTGAAGATAGCCGTCTATTATGATGTTACGCCGTGTAATCTGGTAGAAATTGGCCAAAATTTCAGAGTTGCGTACTGTCGGGGCTTATCCAAAACGACAAGTCATCTTCTTACTCGCTGTGAAAACCTGAAAGTTTCACAGTTTTACCCTTGTTAACACCATGAAGGCCGTTAGAGGGAGCTCCAACGGCTTTGCGCGTTTTTTTCTAACAAATCTCGAACCTTTTAACGCCAAACACCTATTTCCAGCTTTGAATGTGTTTGTTATTTAAATGTTACTTGAAGATGGCTGTCTTCTGGGTTGTTGCGCCGTGTAGTCTGGTAGAAGTTTACCGACATTTTCAGAGCACCCTGCTGTCTCCATGATCTGGGCGATGAGTGACGTCGGTAAACTTCTATCAGACTACACGGCGCAACAACCCAGAAGACAGCAATCTTCTGACTCACCGCCGTGAAAACCTCAAATCCTACATAAAAGTTACTTACATGAACCTAACAGTCGTATATACAAATTATAAAACAATTATTAGTGAAGATGACTGTCTTCATTACACGCTTCATAGTGCACATAATTTACTTCAACCCTGAAGATGGAAGCGACACCTTTCTTCGTAAATGTGATAAGTAAAAGACTACAGGACGTCACGACCAAAAGGTCCACAATTGACATATTAACTGCCGTGAGACCTCAGTCTCAGACACACCGTTAGTTTGTGAAACCTCGTGCCTCTATTTCTCAGAGACGTTACACTACAGGATTTGCTTTCGCTCAAAATTTACGTAAACTTTGATGTAGCAGAGCGAACCTCGTTTTATGCACACATTGTCGCACTGCCTGCCACCAAGGTCAAATATTTGTCGCTGCTTATCGCATCATGACCTCCTGTTGTTTATAAACGATCTAATACGATCGTAGATGTCACTAGCAGACATCGCCATCATTCGGGAAGAGATAAACCATGAAGTCTGCAATCAAAACGGTCGGCCGCATTATCTAGCGAGGACAAAGAAAGAAACTTCGACGCACTATTCCTGCCAGTGGACTGAATCTCAGTAGTTGGGACGAATCTGTGCGTTCTACGTCTGTTACAAGTGAAAGGAAATGTGATCAGAGCGGAGGGAGGGAGTAGCAGTCACAGAAGCATGTTTTGTCCGATCTTGTGAACATTATTTTCATGCGGTAGTAATTTGTAGGTCGCTGTTTCAGTTCATATATCGGTAATGTCTTTGGTATACGTAGTAAATTTCGGCTACTGTACTTTCATGTGAGAGAGGTACATACACTTTTGCCCTATGTAGGTTAATGTAACTTTATTTGCCATCTGCTTCAACATTCATATGTGTGCATGTCTTTCTCAGGGCTTATTTGTAGGTTTTATTTGGTTCTCAAAAGGGTAATTAAAATACGTACATCTGTAGCGTCACAGTGAGGTTTTGGATGTAAGAACCCTGTTTTAAATAATATTTAGTTGAGTCAATAACCAGTAAAAAGTAACTAATTTATTTACTCACAGATTAATTACTCCATCAACGAAACCACTTACAAATAAACAACTGTGGATGGAATGACTTAAGTAGTGAATTAGCAGGCTAAACATGTAAATACGTTTATGATTCATTTTCTGTATTTCTGTCTTGATTTTCTCCCCCAACTTTGTATTATGCATATTCTCCTGTGTTACACAAACGAGGTTTTAGCAACAAAGTCGTACCGCTGTGATAAACGTTTGTTGTATGGAACACGAATGTTCACCAAGATCAATAGATGTTTTACAGAATATGCTTTTTTAATTTATTTTTTGTACATTTTAACAAGACGAGGAACCGGGGTTAGCACATTAAGTAGAGTGACCGCGGTTCGATCCTTAACAGGGGCAGAGGATTTTTTCTCTACCCTCTTCGTCCAGACCAGCTCTGGAGCCCATCGAGCCCCCTCTCGGGAGGTAAAGTGGGGTCGGAGCGTGACGCTGACCACTTACCCCTATCTAGTGTCGTGGTTAAGAAATACCCTCTCTCCGCCTAAGCGCCTACGTGACGTGTATTGGGACAGCTTTAGTGTACTTTATATTTTGGTAAGCTTTATTCTTTTGGGCATCCCTTGCGCCGTGGCTGCAAGACGCGGCGGAATTAAATTCCAAACAAGACCAATCATAAAGATATCACACAAAATAATTAAAAGCCCTGTACACACTAATAATAACAATAGTGTCGGGCCACGCCACTTAATTTTGTGAGGAGCGGGGAAGCTTTAATTAATGAAATTAATTTACACGAGCTACCGATAAGGGGGTACGGGAGGGGGGAAGGAGTGAGCTGCGCTCTCTGAGGTTGTACAGTCACATCCAGAAGTCGTCTTGTTGCTCACAAGGGTGGGCATCACAGCCCAGAATAACGTCATAATCATCATCCTCACCGCCGCGAGGAACGCAGTCCTCATGGTAATGAACCGTCGGGTTCCATGAGAGTCGGGGAATATTCTGACCAGCTAAGCGGCTGTTGACTTCGTGTCGTTGGTTCTTAATGAAACATATTTTATGATATGAACTACTTTCCTTTTTCTTAGTGTGTGGGTTTCATGTAAAGCAGGGACCATAACTGAGATATCAACGTTACATTCCCACTGTACATTAATTCTACATATCTTGTCTAAAGAGCGCGTAATAAAGTGAACTGTGGTTTGTCATATTCCAATGTGCCGCTTTCGCATGTACACAAGTGGAAGACCCAGTCACCGAAAGTTAATTGCACCTTAAATCATGCAGCGCGGCAGTACACTCTACTCAGCCTTATGAGTCGCTGATATTAGAAGACCTCCACATCGATACTCAGTTCTGTAATGCTTCTCCATTGGCCTAATAGCAATTTTGTTTAATAACGTTAACTTTGCGTGTTTCAACAAAAAAGTCCCTATGGTAAATGGATATCTGACGTTTATGATTCATTGTATTATCTGGTTGAACAAATCAGATAAATGAACTAGGCTTAGTAATTAGCGCGAATTAAGAACTCAAAGAAGGCACATAATTGGGGCATATATTAGCAAATTCATGGAAAATTTGACCGGGAACTTCAAAAGCTATATTTAGGAATAATAAAGCAATTAAATAAACGGTAAATTTAGGTAAAGACGGTGACCAGTTGCAATAGATTACTAAATTCTTTGACTCTGCCCAGCTTCTGGTATTCAAGAGAACACAAAGTTTCAGAGACTGGATCTGTTTGCGTCCTCGGGTAACCTCAGTCACTGGACTGGTCTCAGTCCAGTCCAGTGACCGCGGTTAGCTCTTTCTAACGGTCCCAAATTTCCTTTTCACCTGAAGAAGGCGACAGATCCAGTTTGCGAAATGTCGTTTTCGTTTGAATAACAGACGATGGACAATGTCGAAGAATGTAGTAATATCAAGTGTAACACACCATCGTCGGAACCATTTAAAAAAGGGAAATAACTTGCTTAATGGCAAAGAGTAGGAATAGAATGTAAAATAATCTTAGGACAGAGTTTAAAATTTAATGTAAAATGTGAACTAGTTTATGAAAGGCTACGCTGGAGGCGTAGATTAATTATATATTTTTGAGATTGTACAAAAGTGTGTAATGAAAACAGTGGGAGGGGGGGGGAGTAATTTCCCACGCTCTGAAATTTGTTTATTACAGACTGAGCAAAGCGTATTGTATCATAAAATATGTTGACTGAATTTAACTGTATCAGAGTACGGTCCAATGGCTGACTTTTGATTATGCGCTAACGACCCTTCGGGCTGCATAAAAGCAGTGGTTTCTTTTATCGACTGAACATCTGCCAGCTCTTCGACCAAGACCTGCCACATGAACTTAGTTAGCTAATTGGATGGTTAGTTCGTTGATTAAGTGCTTGTCTGGTTGGTTGTATGACACCGTAGAAGCCCGCCATCGCAATAAAAGCATCAAGATGAGCTTGCTTCTGAATTACATGATAATCGGCCACGTCGTTGAGAAACCCCGACACCACGACTGCTTTCTTACGGACATGTGAATCTCGTCCCCTCGCAGTTGATTTCGGCGTGTCTCATTACCGCCTCTGTAATGATGATGTATCACCAGCCTCCACGTCTCTCGATCACGTTGCACCCACGCGGGCATTGCGCTGTTACGAGGTCTGTCATCATCAGTAGCAGTAACGTACAATAATGATGAGGCGGTAGACGATACTTTGCGGTCCAGTGGTTAGAACATTTGCTTCGTATTCCTCAGTTTTCGGGTTAAAATCTCACCCGAAGACCTGCTGTCCTGTCTGAAGCTTTTCGTGGTTTACCTACGTCCTTTCATTAAAATTCCTGCAGAGTACTAATTAGCTCATGACGCTTCCCCCCACACGTTTTATGGTTTATTATTCATTCATATTTAGCCTGTAGTCTGTTTTATAGAGAATTACGTACAACAGCTGCATCATAAGCAGATGTCTTATGGAACTTTATTTATGGACGTGGCCATGCAGTGGGAATTTTACAGTCTGTAAAAAAAATATAGGTCGTGAAAATAAGTACTGGACTGTGAGATTTCAGGTTCTCATGAGCACAGTAGTAGAAAGTTGAGGCTAGAAGTAAATTCAGAAAAAAGTAAGTACATCCGTCAGCAGACAGGCGGGCAAAAACATATCAGCGTGGCTAATAAATTCTTTGAAAGCGTTACAAAGTTCAAATATTTGGGATCAACAATAACAAATCAAAATTATACTCATGAGCAGGTTAGGAGGATACTAAATTCATTTCAAAATATTTTGTCTGATTTCTAAGAACCTGAAGATTAAAGTAATAACAATAATTTTGCCGAATGTTTTGTATGTGTGTGAAATATGGTCTCTCACTCAGAGGGAGGAACACAGATTGCAGGTGTTTGAGAATAGGGTGTTGAGGTCTCGAGAGAAGACGATGGGGCATGGAGAAAACTGCATAATGATGAGCTTAAAAATCTGTACTCCTCCCCCAGAATTGTCAGGGTGATTAAGTTGAGAAGAATGAGATGGGCGGGACATGTAGCGCCCTTGGATGGGACAAGAGGTGTGCACCAGGTATTGGTTGGGAAGCCTGAGGAGAAGAGACCACTGGGGAGACCTAGATGTAGATGGGAGGATAATCTCAGGTGGGATTATGGGAGCTGAAGGAGAATCGATGTTGGTGGCCCAGGACAGGGTCATGTGGAGGGCTTTGGTTAATTGGGTGATGAACCTTTGGCTTCTTCACTCCTAGTTAGTTAAGTAAAAATTAATATGTGAACCAATTGTTGTAAGTTGGTATCATTTTTAACAAATTGTAATGAAGTTTCAATAGATAACCCTTATTTGTAACCTGGCGGCCCGCGAGTCGATAAGTGTGAATGCGACCCAATGTTTGGAAAAGGTTTGGTATCGCTGCATTAAAGAGTGTTAACAAAAGAAAGCCAAGTAATTTCAGTCGCTAGCAACATTTTCGGTGTTGGTGGGAAATATACGTGAAGCCATAATGAAGACGTTAAGATTCTACAGACTTGTGGCGCAGCGTGTCGGTCAAGCAGAGAGTTAAGAGGGAGTGAGGCAGAAGAACATCGCCTCCTTAGCTACAGATTAATTGTTTGTGTGCTATCGAGTTCAGTTCAGTTCGATTAATCTCGTTCCGTCACGGCTATCTCGCCATTCAGACTTTGTGAGCGCACCCGCAGGAGTAACAAAAGACAGTCGATAAACTCGCTAAATCGTTCAGTCCCGCTCCCTGGTGGCTAAGTTGCGAAGAATAGAGACATATCGGCCAACAATGGGGCGAGAGAAGAAAAGACCGCGGGAGGAGGCCATTAATTATTCCACGGCGGCGGCAGACAAAAGTTTGAATTTAGAGCGACGTTCGAAACGAGATTCTGTGTTACAGGAAGGTTAACATCGATAATTCTCAAAAGTTTCTCCTCCTGTAAGATGGCGGAAACACGTAAGAGGTAACGGTCCCTGCATATGCTGCCATCTAGCGAGTAACCATTATTTTATTACTTTCGGTAATTCTGGTAGTTTGTTTGAAACGGAACAGAGACAAGACAATTTTCTACCTAACTCACAAGTAAATGTTTCACGAAGACCTATCTTTCTGGCTAATTAGCTATCCGTAACCAATTAGGCTTAACTCACTAACAGTCACACACTAACTCAATTAAAATGCACGTGCGAATATATGTAGGCAAGGTAATGTATTTATGTATGTAATGTTTATATTTGTATGCTTGTACGAGGCTCGTCCACAAAGTAAGTTTCCCTGGGGCCGTTTACAGAAACAAAACACAATTTCATGGAAATATTTATTGCAACAGATACAGCAAGTGTCCAGCTATTTTTCAACATATTCGCCACCGGAATTGAGACATTGGTCATACCGTGGGACCAACTTTTGAATACCTGTGTCGTAGAAGTCTGCCGCCTGGGATTGGAACCACTGTGTGACAACCATCTCCGCCTCTCTGTCATTCTCAAAACGCTGACGCTGACCGGACAGGAATTTCCTGAGGTGTAGGAAAAGATGGAAATCACTGGGAGCGAGGTCCGGGCTGTAGGGTGAATGATTAAACACCTCCCAGCTGAACTCCTGCAGGAGACTTGCTGTCCGTCGAGCCGTGTGCGGCCTAGCGTTATCACTGACCGCACTTCACAGTCGGCGGGAGCTGGAATAAGAACCTCCATCTTCAACAGCTGCAACGATGCTACTGTGAGAACGCGGGAAGTACCGTTAGTGCATGCGCCATACTACGTCATTGCTCTATCACGTACGCACAGTCGCTTCGCGCAATATAAGGTTTGCTAGCTGTGGGACGAGTGGGAAACTTACTTTGTGGACGCGCCTCGTATATGTAGTTATCTGCTTTTGGAAGTTATTTAGCTGGTTATGCAGATCTATGATTTACTGAACTCAATGGGTACAAAATCCCGGCATTGGACCATATCCTGAGCCAGCTGAAACCAGATCTCACGTTTACACCCACATTCTTCGTGATAAGTTTTACCATTACGTATATCCTCTTTTTATACCTTGGTCTCCGAGGACATTTTGGATTCGTTGTAAATTAAACTTTCTTGTTCCTGTAAATGTAGCAAGATGAATACAAGAACTTGATTCATAACTACAGCTTTTTTTTTGTCTCATGCAATGAGAAACGTCCTCGGAACTAAATTGTCTTGTGGAAGACAAGATTCTAATCAACGAAAATTAATGTAAAAAAAACTAGATTACTTAAATTCAATGACAGAACGTATCTTCAGCATTTACAGTCTGCTTCTTTTATGCTACACGGAGTGAAACATACCGTCTTTTTGTTCTGATCCTTGACTTATGATAACGTGATTCGTGGACTGTTATTAAATTCTTGAAAAAAATTATATATTTTATCCCCCTTAGGTCCAAATATCGTCCTAAGCACCTTGTTTTGAAACACTTGTAATCCAAGTTCTTTCTTTAAGGTAAGAGACCATGTTTCACAGCCATACAAGACAACTAAAGTAATCGATTATTAACACTTTATTTTTATAAATTATTTCAGTAATGGGAATTCTGAACTTGAAAAGAAAGTGTGTTTCTATCCCGATACAAATTAGACCTTTCCAGTCTTGTTTCAAGGATCATATCTCCAATGGTAACGGATATTTTTAATTTTGTATATTTTCCTTGTTCACCAACGTAAATTAGCTATTTCCTGACATTCCTAACGTTAACCATAAAGATAGTGGTAATGTGGTCCTCTGAAACTTCGGGAACAAGATGACTTACACATAGTATCATTGCCAAAAATCGAGATCCACATCCACAAATCTTGTTCCAGTTAAAACATATATAGGATTTGAGGTTTTGATGATGTAGGCAGCAAGGACCTCTGAAACGTCGGTAAACTTCTACCAGACTACATGGCGAAACAACCCAGAAGACAGCCATCTAAAGCATGTGTATTCGCGGTAGCCAAGGCTTGAATTGTGTGTACACCCCTGCGATACCTTGCCATTCCGTAAATTCAGGGAATCAGCACCATCTTCTGTCCATTGTGGGAAGTCCCGTGACCCCGTCTTTGTTCGCTAATGGCATCACATCGATAAACTCGCAGTTTCTTTTTAAGGCTCTAAAGAAAACTTTTGCGTACTTACTATTACACTGCAGAAAAGATGCTGCAGAAGTTTTTCATCTTATGCTTTGAACGCAAAAGTCAGCACATGGTAAGTGTGTATATAATTCAGTTATCATGGTTATCTCTTAGAATGTTTACCGTGTAGTTTGGTAGAAATCGACCAATGTTCCAGGAGAGATTACTGCCTTTATCAACTACAATCTTTGGCTGTTGTGTGATGTTGGTCAGACTGTATCACGGTGGAAAACCAAAGAAAACCGCCATCGTTATACTTGTCAGAATCTCAAATCTCACCGACGCGTATAATTTAATTTAACGTTTGGTGACTCGGTGTGTAATCGTTAGGTCTGTTTGTTTCTCTAATTTAACAGTTGTTGATTCTTAAGCGCCATTAATCAACAGGCATGCTGAGTGTTTCCTGAGGAACCGAAATCTAAATATTATTAGCATGAGCTCCAACGTTTAACGAGAATGCAATCGAACATCGTAATCGACTGGTTAGCATTCCTGCGTCGTATTATGGAGTTCCAGGTTTCAAATCTCGGCGCAGAAACCTGCTATTTCGTCACTCCCTCCAGACAAATTCCGGGATATTGCCTTAAATTAGGTCACGATGAGTTCCTTTCACATCATTTCCAGTTCAATATCTTCCTCTCTTTCAATGCTATGTAGCCTGAACTACTTAAATAGTCATTAAATATAGCCACGGTGGTCTAGCGGTTAGAACGCTGGCCTTGTAATCCTGGGGGTCTCGGGTTCGATTCCCGGCGGTGCCCGAATTTATAACTTGTGTTGGGCAAGGCCGTGGTCTAGGCAACACGGAGTTTTCCTCCGTGGCATCCCAACAATTACTCCATTCACACACAGAAGAAGGCAATGGCAAACCACTTCTGGATCATCTGCCAAGAACGTATATGAACAGGTCCCAGTCCGAGAAGAGAAAAGGATGGAAGGATCCTGTTCATATGGACCTGTCGTCAGACAGAACACTAAATAAATAAAAAATAAATTGAACGGGCAGGGTGCAGTGTTTGGTGTTTAACGTGTTTACTACGAAGGGGGTAAGCGTGTTGTGGTATGGGTGGACTGGTAATAACAGAAAACTATATCTGTTTATTTTAAGTGTTTGCATGATTTAATGTTCTTACAAGAGCAATAGTCGATATACTGGGGAAATTTGTCATCATATTAACCCTTTGAAGCCCCGAAGTTCATTCAAATAATATTTAAACTTTCAGCTCTTGCCTAAAACCCACAACGTGTTTGGATTAAAAATCAACTGTTAAAGAAAATAATGGCTGTTTATTCTGAGAATTACGTAACAAACTTTCATTGATTCCACGTGGGGATTTTTTAGCTAATGGACTTGAAACAATTGTAATGATAATATTTGGAATAATTGTTATTTATCAGTTATTCTTCTTACGTCATACCACACTGCTTTTGCTGTCACTTCTTAGTCCGCGAAGTAGTCGCTTAAACTTGACAATGAACTTAAAACTGAGTCTGCGTCCAAGTCTCTTGCCCTCCTTAGAGGTTTAAGAGGTTTTTGCTACCTTTGTCCTCAAGGCGATACCTTCGTTGCAGTGAGAATCTTAAATCTCACAAATTCGTTGATGTTATTTCAATCTTTAATAAACCCTGTGCCATTGTATGTCACCATTATCATTATTCTCATTTCGCCGCCATTAAATATTATTGTGGCGGCCATGCAAAGATGGCACCATGTAATATACGATCATGAAAGGTTTTGCTGTGATACATATCTGCGAGTTTAATTCAGATAAATTTTGTGTAGAATGTAAAAGTATTTTATTTTGAATATAACACCTGCTGAATTATGCTACGTAAATAAGTTTTCACGTTGTCTTGGTTTGCTTTCCGGATGTGATGTCACTCTGTGTACCGAATTAAATATTTGTTGTAGGAACCGGATTTAATATAAATGTGCAAAGAATGCCCCGATGTATATAAAAAGCTGAAATTACCGCAATGTTCGTGTTTTTAAACATCGGAATTTAGGAATGTGGAGCAAAATATTGTTTAAATTTATATTTATTAGTCTTTCTTTACAACAGATTATGTTTCGCAGGATTTTTACATAAGACTACACCGAAGAAGGACAGTTGTCTAAATATCCTTAGAGAATTGTGTTAACAAGTACTCTTATCTTTAATTTAATAGTTAAGCGAACAACAACCCTTTATATGCTTTAAATAGAACGTGTTACAGAATTATTAGGTGTTAGTGGGATTCTGCAGTGGGTTTGCCTCTTCTAACAACAACAAATCAATTAACTGCTATAAGTTCTCTATTCCGCCGGCAGCGCGTCTTGATTCGCGTTTGTTTATCTAGTTCCTACTGTAGCCGCGAGAGGCAGCAGCAGTGAAGAAGAACAGTTAGTAGTTCACTTTGTTTACTTAATTAGCGCTTGTTTTAATTAACGTTACATTGTCAGCGGTACACTCCGATCCTACAGAGAAATCAAGAACGGTACTGCTCCCAGCGGGAGTACTTGAAAACATGCAGCTAGCTGCAGTAACCGTTCGACATTACACGTTACTATTGTTGATTGGATAATATTGTTGCCGTATAGTAGTTGCTGCAACTAGAGGGGGATATTGAATAAATTTGCTGTTTATAATGGTTATTCTAGCCGTAGACTCAGGGGTGGAGCGTTGATGTTAGCCGTGCTAGCCCGGCTAACACTATCAGAAACGAAAATAAATTAAGTCTTGTATGATTTGAGGTTTTCACAGTGGTGAGTATGAAGTATTCTGTCTTCTCCGTAATCAGGGCGATGAAACGCCCTGATGAAGGAGGCAGTATGACCTCTGAAACTTTGATAAACATCTACCAGACTACACAGCGCAACAACCCAGAAGACGGAAATCTTCATACTCTGATGACGGAGGCAGTATGACCTCTGAAACGTTGGTAAACATCTACCAGACTACACAGCGCAACAACCCAGAAGACAGAAATCTTCATACTCATCGCCCTGATGATGGAGGCAGTATGACCTCTGAAACGTTGGTAAACATCGACTAGACTACACAGCGGAACAACCCAGAAGACGGAAATCTTCATATTCTGATGACGGAGGCAGCATGACCTCTGAAACGTTGATAAACATCTACCAGACTACACAGCGCAACAACCCAGAAGACAGAAATCTTCATACTCTGATGACGGAGGCAGTATGATTTCTGAAACGTTGATAAACATCTACCAGACTACACAGCGCAACAACCCAGAAGACAGAAATCTTCATACTCATCGCCCTGATGACGGAGGCAGTATGACCTGTTGGTAAACATCTACCATACTACACAGCGCAACAACCCAGAAGACAGAAATCTTCATACTCATCGCCCTGATGATGGAGGCAGTATGACCTCTGAAACGTTGGTAAACATCGACTAGACTACACAGCGGAACAACCCAGAAGACGGAAATCTTCATATTCTGATGACGGAGGCAGCATGACCTCTGAAACGTTGATAAACATCTACCAGACTACACAGCGCAACAACCCAGAAGACAGAAATCTTCATACTCTGATGACGGAGGCAGTATGACCTCTGAAACGTTGATAAACATCTACCAGACTACACAGCGCAACAACCCAGAAGACATAAATCTTCAAATAAAGTCTTACAGTCGTGGTTCTACGCTAATCTATACGCTGAAACACAGTCACTCAGATAAAATACGCCCTTTGCAGCAAGCGAGTCTTTATTAGCCGCTTAATCCTGTCTAAACGTGGGCTTGTTGTTTGCGCAGGCGTATTTAGAAGAGACACTGTACAGTGTAGAGTTGCGGGGAGAAGGTGTGACGTGACCTTCCAAGCTCACATGTAAGCCAAACCTCGATTGTTAACACGCTTCTTGCTTGCGTGATGGCTTTGACGCAGAGCCGTGTGTTACATTTATCGTGACTTTAATTGCCTAATTTTTGTTGTACACCGCGTGCCGTGTTGTGATTTGTGATTGTGCAAATTGTAGAAACCATATTACAACGGTAATTTTCTTTTAGGAATGTTGGTAACTCCTTTTCACAGAAATTGTGAAACAGGCGAAGAATAGGTTATATATTTCTAATTTTTTGGCGCGAAAATTAACTACAACACCTTGAAAACGGTCCGAAATCCGTGATCGATATTTCAGTTAAAAATAATTGTCCCATGGAAATGACGTACCAAATGTAACAAAAAAGCGAAATTAGTATTTTTCTTAGTTACTTTCTTTCCTCTTTTATTCCTCAACTTTATTCATTTTACCTTAGATTTATATACCTGTCTTGTACCGTGCATATACTGAATTACCAAAATATTTCTGGCCTTCCTCCGCCACGGGGTTTGGCTAAGTTTGGTTAGTACTTTTGAAAAAGTCACTTTCCGCCATTGCGTAGATCGTAGGTTCCCAATCTTTCATTCTGGGGCCACATTCACTCTGTCATAAATTCGCGAGCCGCCGGAATATAACAGAAAACATTGTATTTAAATGTATTGCATTTCATTAAAGATATTACTAACTTTATAATGTAAACATGTTCAAATATTGCTCAATAATTTTCTTTAACAAAGTTAGTTATTAGTGCGATTTGTCATCGCTTTTGCTTCAGCAAATTTTAATACCAGGTCTTATTTCTGTTGCTACGATATACTTGAGTCCCTCCATGTGTTTATTAAGCTGAACAGCTGATGACGGTGACAAGTACTACCAAATATTGACGATATCAGATCATGTGAGATTTTTACGACGATGTCAAAGATGCTGTTGTTATTCTAGGTTTTGGCGTCGTGTATACTTGTCGGTGCATACCTAGTCCTTATATGTATTTTCCTCTAAACGTGTTAATCCGTCCATTTCCCAGCATTACCACTTTAGTCCTGAAAATAGAGATAGTATTTTCCTCTGATACGCTGGCATCTACAAGTCTACACGGCGCCAAAACCCACAAAATTATCATAAAGCATATAGTCTATTTCACTTACGAAATGTGATTGTTAACACACAAAATGTTTTATGAAGTGTCTCGGAGTATTTGTGTTCATTTTTCAAACCAGGAAGAAGGTAACGCGTTGTATCTGGGTACATTGAAAACACAAAAATGAGGTCACGAGAAGCAAATACTTATTGTACGTTTACAATCATACAGTTCTTTGTAAATTGCTGTCTATCTTTTCATGACAATCACTTTTATGGTCAGAAGGTCTCATGAACAGTCTGTACCCACGGTTTGTTCTATTTTAACATTTTTCTTCCTATTGTATGTGACCCAGGCGGTCTCATTGTTTGAGATTCCCCTATTCAAAATTTACTCCTGTAAAACGTATGCTGATTCAATGCTACTCTCGTCTCATCTCCTCCTTTACTCCCACTAAAGTTAAATTATAGTGCATTATGCTGTTTCTCTTTCTACTGGTTTCAGTTGAGATGCTGTGATCGTCCAAGTTTCAGATCTCATGATCCAGTTCCGTTGCAGTGGTCGTGCCAAATAACACGTCCATCCCTAGGCTGTTCATAACAATTCATAATATGCTGGTTTATCGTTTCGGTAAGGGGTTATTAACCCTCTGGCCTGTCCCCAAGCCGGTGGACCACCCCTTTTCTGCTGCTTGCTGAGAACTACTCCTTCCGTTGTAACAGAGGAGAAGAATGCATTGTTTAGAAATGACAAAAGTTCGTGTTCAGTATATCGTAACGGTGTTATTGTTCTTTAATTTACCACAGAAAGCTGTGTTGCTGAATTAAATTTGAATTTTAACTTGATTTTGGCTTGGAAGTATTGCAGTTTCAAAGCACCCGTGCTCCGGCGGCAACTTCTCGGACGCTACTGTTGGGCAGGAAGCCTAAACAGATCTCTCAGGCGTTATCCATGAAATGCATTCAAACGCCAGAACACGTCTGACTGCTCACTGTCTACGTTAGTCGACATTTGAACGATTTTAAGCCTGACTTATAACCATTCCTAGGAAATGCATATTAACAGTTTTGGCTTTTATATGCGCAAATTACATAAAATAAAGTCAGGATGTGGGATCACTTACCCGTCTGCTTGTTTTATCTATACAAGTGTTACTGTATTTTTATTACGTGTCTTTAGGGATATTCATTAAGAATTCTTGGATAGTTTTTAGGACAAAAAGTGACATATTTGTTCAGGTCTGTTACTTATTGTTAGGAGGACGTTTAAAAAATGGGAGAGACAAGGAAAGCATGCAGTTTTTATGGCAATTCCTACTCGTAAAGGTCTGAAAGTCCCGGAAGTATGTGAGAACAAACTGGTTTTCAGTGTTATATTATGGAGTCTAATTTTTTTCTATTGTCATCAACCTACACGCAACAGCCATCTAGATAAATGGCCGTATACATGTGTGGTTAATAATTTAATGTGTTTAATTTATTATATGAGGTTTCCGGCTGCTTGCACATCAGATATAGCATACGAAAAAGGCTACTTATCTATGGTTATTGTATACAGATTGATGTCAGTAGAAAATAATTAAATATGTTATAGGATAACATTAAGATGGATGCTAAGGAAATAGGTTGTGGTAGTCGGTGTTGGGTGGAACTGGTTTAGGATTGTGTCCCATTTCGTGTTTGAAGCCATCAGGGTTTCTGTTATGGTGTTAAATTTAATACTGATACAAAATGATTCTTACTTCCTATGAAGATCATTCGAGGTTTATTGATTTTCGTAAGAATGCTCTCCGCAAGAAATAATATGTTTTACGTAAAATAAACAGAGAGAGTTATTAGTACCTTTCGTTCGAAACATTTCTCGGTATGGCGTATGTTTAACGAAACGAAGAGAAATATTTCATGCCTTTAACATACATTTAACTGTAATATTTATTAACTTTATCTTTATTAGAATTTGCGGTATATTGTGTAGAATCTCTACTGTTGATGATCTGTTTTCCTGCTTTAAATTAACAGTGCATGTCGGAAAGAAGGAATTTATAAACTAGTCTGTAAATACTGAACGTGGCGAACACATGACCGTCTCACTAGCATTGCTAAGTTGTGATTAGGTAAAGTTGTTATTTTTCTTTGTATATAAGCATTGTAGCTTTTAAATTTAATTTGTGTAAAATTTAATGTATTTGACATAAAATATCAAAAACCGCAGGGTGTATCTGTGGGTTGGAAATGCTTATCAAGTCCTTCCTAATGATTATTTTCAGGAACGTTAATTGACTCAGAACCGAATAGACTTATAAAATTAGAAATTTATGCCATTTATGTGATTAGGTTTAGAAATATAGAAATGAACTGACATCTTAATAAACTCTCAGTAGATGTTACTAAAGGAACCTGTTCTGCCACGGCACAGAATTTGACATCCCCATAAATATCTTTATTGTTTCTCCCACATTAGACGTTGGAGCGGACGCCACATGAGTGTTTATTCATGATAATTAATTGCGAAGTATTAACATTGATTGATAACTGACGTGTTTGTGGTGTTTCTTAGATTAAAACTGGTTACACACACATGCGTGGATGACAGATTTAAGGTACATAGTGTAAGTAGACATTATATATTTTTATACAGCACATTCGTGTTTATACCACTTGAAGGAAATTAAGAAACACCATTTTTAGAATGCAGTAAACAAACTTTAGCAACATGTCTGACCAACAGGTTGATTTCTTTGTGATATTTTTGCCTATATTTCATGTATGTTTTACAAATTATTTTCATGTCTGCTCACTCCTAAACTCCAGCGTTGACTCCATACGTTCGATCTTAAAATATTACAGAAATTTTTAAGTATCTGTGCTAACTGCTTCAATAGTCGATTTTGCAATATTTAATGAATGACTTTCGGGCTAGAAGCTGCGTCAGGTGGCTGAACGGTCATCGTTTCGAGAACAACTTCTGGTTTATTCACCTTTCAGCCACCTGACGCGGCTTGTAGCCCGAGAGTCTTTCATCAACATCAGTCGCCCCGAAAGCTTCACTTTACACATCGCAAAATTTAGCCACCAAACTGACATTATGGGATGTTCTTGATTAAGTTAAACAGTTAATATTTTCTTTGAGGTCGGAAATAAAACAGTGTGTAGTTACAGACCGCAGAATTCTTCTTTGTATCGCCCGTGAGTTCAAAACTCGCCTCGTTCACACTAGCAGCTAGCTCCCCTCCTCACCCTCGAGTTGCTCCACCCTCACGTCAAAATCCTCCCAAGTTCAGTTTGCCCCTTCTGCAACCCTTTCACTCGCAACACTTCCTTGCCAGAGGGGCTTCCAAACATGCCCCTGGCGCTGTGTGTCATACCCGGGCCGATGATGACCAGGCTTGTCCCCTACTCACAAATTTTGTATCCAATCATTATTTGATGCAACAACATTAAACAACTCACAAACTGTGTGTCTCTTGTTAGCTTTGAGTTCTGAGTTTAGAATAAATGAGTATGTAGTTACGCATTTATTTTACAATGTTTATTTATTCGTGAATTTGAAAGTTTTATTTACAACTTTTTTATATCGATCCTGCATGTTTAATTTTGTGGACTATTATTTCGTAATACTTTATCTTTGTTTTGACTCTTTATATGTCTCCGTTCGAAATTTCGCCCATTTTTAACACTCGTCGTCTTTCTCTTATGTTAATCGTCTTCTGTCCTCGTCGCTCATTGCCACTTTGCTTTGTACACCCCTGACATGACGTCTTAGTGAGTCTTGAAACACTTCCCTAAGTATCTTCCTCAATTCCTCACTGCACGCCATCTGTGCCTGATAGCATGGCTTCCCTGGCTTTTATTTCTAACTTGTTTGAAAATTATTACGATTATTATTCAAAATGAAAACCGTCTTAAACATTACTTAATAAAACTTCTCTGTGCAACGCCGCGAAACTTTCGTTTCAACTCCAACGAGCAATTTACCAAAGTGCCTCTCTCCCCTCCTTTGCTGGTTTACATTATCGCTATGGGAATATACGCAGACTGAACCAAAACTGCTTCACGCCAGATGGGGCGACAGGCGCGCCACGGGGTCGTCCTGTCGATCATTGCTTGACACAAGCACGTGTCCTCCCTCTCATCAAAGGAGGTAAATATTAAAATACTCAAAACTGCTATTATAATCTCTGTAGGATTTGAGGTTTTCACGGCAGAGTCTGAAGATGACTCTTCTGGGTTATGCGCCGTGTAGCCTGATTGAAGTTTACCAATGTTTCAGAGGTCCTTGCTGCCTCCATCATCAGGGCGATTCTCGCTTGCTTCTGCTATTGTATCCTTTTAATTAATTAGTTGTGAATGTACGTTTCTCACTCTGTGCAAAAAAACGTGTATTGATGGTAAGCTAATACATGTTCATGGATATTTGCCACGTGCTTTGATTAAATAGCACACGACGTTTCGGAAGTTGGCTGTGCTTCCATCATTAGGTGAAAGTATAAAAATCTGTTTAGTTTAGGAACTGAACAGAGCCAGCTTTCGAAAGTGTGTTTCTAACTAAGAGACAAAGGAAAATATCTAAGTATATGCATCGGTTTAATTATACACCTTCATCAAAAATCTTCCGGCTAATGGACTGAAAGTGCAGGAGGTTGCAAGAAGCAGGACATATAGAGCTTCAAAAACTGTACCGTTTACGTAATATTGTTGTTCTTCCTGTGGCTGTATAACCCAGTGTGAGTCTTGGCCGCCTCCTTTCGGCACTTGTGACTAGTGAGTGACCAGACCACTGCCTCTGCACAGTTTGTCTGCTAGGTGAGACATGGTTGAGAAATGACCGCTGAAATTTGCTAACGAAACATCTCGTTAATGCTCGTTAATGTTCTTTTACATGCCGTAAATCTACTACATGGGACCGCTTTGTGCTACGGATTTTTATCACCCTTAAAAATCCACCAACCTCGGCCCGGTTTGAACCCACGAACCTTGGGTCCAGTGTCGAGCACGCTAACAGTCCACCGAGGTCGACACGTAATTTTCTTCGGGTGATTAAATCATGGATGATGAGGTGCGTGGTACCTGCAGCACGATTAATAAAATAATAAATGCACGTTAAGTTGTATACGGAAATCCTCATGAGAATAATGCGATCATTTAGGTTTGGGTGTTGGTGGGACGCTAACATCTGACCACAAAGAAAGAAACAGGATTTTACTAATTGTTAGACACGGCCTCGGAATTGAATAGCGGACTCTTGTGAACACGACAGTGAACCTGCTGGTTCCATGAAATGTGTAGAATATTTTGACTAACTAAACAACTGTTAGCTTCTCAGAAAAAAAAAGCTCTGATGAAGGGAGATAAATAGTTAGAGTAATAACGTGTGAATGTGTGAAGTACCTTAGTTTAGTGACTGCTTGTAGACCTTAATTAACATAGTGGTTACCGTTTTGGTACCATAACAACCGGTAATTTCTTAAATTGACTAGCTGATGACTACCAGCTGTTAAAGGAATGAATTGGCTCATGAATTATTCAGTTACCGAATCGGTCAGTTAGACTCAAAAAATATGTCATCAAGCACTTAAAATTATTATTTTACTGTCATATTAATCGTAATGTGTAAATGCAATAAACTTAATGGAGTCATAAAAATACATTTTAGGAACAGAATGGCTGTAGATACTTTACTCAAATTGCGTAATATTGTACCTAAATCGGCACTACAATTCTTTAGTGAAACTTGGATCTTAAGAAAGGAAGACAAGTGACTATTAGTAACTTCCCACATGAGACTTCTCGTATTCTTTACAGGACAACAGGACAACAGATATTGTAAATGACATACAAACGTATCAACAAATAGATTCCCTAGGAAGTTACTTACATATAAGCCCATAAGAACGACGAATTTATAAAGACCAAGAAGTCGACGGTGGGACCAATTTTAATCTTCTGAACTCAGAACGGGCTTGATTACATCCAATCCATGTCAAGGAAGAAGAAGAAGAAGATTAATTATTTAAATTATTTATTTTTACAAGAGATTTCTTCAGTCATCCGAAACAAAAGAAAGCATTGTATGATTTGAGGTTTTCACAGCGGTGAGTTGTGTAGTCTGGTAGATGTTTACCGACGTTTCAGAGGCAGACAGACTACACAGCGCAACAACCCAGAAGACAGAAATCTTCAAAAGAATGCATTGTTATTTCCTATTGTTACACATAGTTGTCACATCGTTATATTCATGGGGTTTAGAAGGTTTTGGTGACTAATCTGTCTCAGAGGACTGTCTGGGGATAAAATAAGCTACACGACTTATTCTACCATTTACAACAGCAAAGAACATTGTTAGCAGACTCTCTGGAAACCTCTTGTCGTTCCCTGACGTTTTTCGAATCTCGTACCGCCATGTTTGTTGCTACATTAGAACTCCCATGGTAGTCATCTATTAGTTCATTCTTGTGATAACAGAGTGAGCTAGTTAGGCTGTGTTATAATTGTTTAAACAGATCTCTCCAGCCTTGTATTGATTCAATTTTACGTCTTATTAAGTTTAAAATTTGTTTAGGAACTAACTCCGGAACAAAGTTATCTCGGAGTTTGTAGCTGAATGCCTCTCGAGATGATGCAGATTAATAAACTTTCTTTGTTTTATTGGAATTTCTACTGTGTTGTCACATTTTCTGGTTGGAATAACGACAAAGTATATTACCGTTTACAGAAATAATCATCCTTATTTTCTTGGATTAAAATATATGCATTAGACGAGATTGTTCTGGGAAATTAATAAAGCAAGGTCTGCATTTTCTGTCAGCGAGCTTCAAATGGGAAATCACTTGATGGAATTTCCAGACGTCTTTATAAGAAGTATATAATTTAATTAAACCTGTGCTATAAATTGCGAATAACCGAGGATGTAGTCTATCCAGGGCGACCCTCGGTATTTCTTTCGAGTGGTGGGGCATCCCGTGACACTTTCTTACGAGGCTGATTTCAAACAAACAGCGTAACCTGGGGGAAAGGTGGTTGTGGATCACATCTTAACATATTTTAATGTAGATAATATACGCTTCTACAAAATTTGAAAATTAAGCAGTAGACAAATCGGAGAGCGTTCAAAATTGTTCGTTTTTTTAATAAAATTCCCTAAATTATGTAATTTGTTTGTTCCTTGTGAGGTGTTTATCGTATTATTGTGCATTTAAAAGTGTAAATAAACATTTTATTAAGAACGGCCTAGTATCCTAATTCATGTTCATCACTTTCAACACCTAATCCAAGGCGAACCTGTAAATTCTAGTTCTTACACAATCTTCACTTTCAGCACAAACTCTTCCAGAGCTCAGTCTAACAAGCTTCGTGTTAAAGAAAATTAGGCAACCGATAAATCATTTGAGGAAGGAACTTCATTGGTTTTAGAACATTTGATTTGACGAAGGCCTATATTGAAACCGCTACAGTAATATGTAATATGTATGATTTGAGGTTTCCACGGCGGTGAGTCTGAAGATTTCTGTCTTCCGGGTTGTTGCGCCGTGTAGTCTGGTAGATGTCCACCAACGTTTCAGAGGTCATACTGCCTTCGTCATCAGGGTGATGAATAATTCATCGGAACAACCCAGAAGACAGCAATCTTAATATGTAATACTCTGCCCTTATATCTAGAAAGTTTCAAATAGTGGAAATTATTGTAAGATATTTATTTATTAACATAGCGTCAAATGATATGATGAATAGCGAATTTGAAAACATGTGGAAGGAAGCGATCGTTGATTAAGATACTGTACTTTACCTACAGAGACTGAGGAAAACAATTAAAATCTCAGTCAGGATAGCCGGTCTCTGGACCTAGCTTTGAAAAAGAGACCTCCCCAATACAAATCAAGATCGATTTCAACACAACCGTGACTATAAGCTTTTTGTTTCAACTGTTTTATAAAGTTATATGATTATAATTTTACTCGAATTTATATATAACTTGGAACACTTCACACAGGCTGGGCGTATTAACTGTCTTCAGGACTAGTTTGATGTTTGCGTTCATATTGGGATACGTTATTAGAAAATCCTCCTCCGACACTTTGTGAATGACTAATATAGCTCTAAAGTATCTACTGTCACTGTAGACAGACCTTAGCTCAGAGAGACACAAATTACCTAAACGTAATGCTCTGATGATGATGCGAGATTCTGCGTCGCCGTCCTCTGACGTAAAATTCTTTTTCGGTGAGAAACGATCGTAAAATATAACCGTTGTGGGTTCTGTCGTGTTAGCCTGGCCAAGGATTTGGAAAAAAGACGAATAATAAAAAGTCTTCTCTCTTACTTAAGCGGTATTCCATACATTGAAATGTAGCAGGAGACTTGAGCCTAGTGTAAGCCTTATCACGCTGGCTAACAACGTCTGGCTGACTGCAGTTAGCAGATGATGTATTTTATGTCGTCGGTTCTGTTTTGTTCCAATGAACCACCACGAAAGTAAGACATAAGATTTTTAACGTTAACCGGGCTAACACTGCTAACATGAACACTCCGTACCTGGAGCATATGAATGACTCGGAAAAAAATATTTGACTCTGTGCTGATGTTAATTGCTGTTGACTTGGAATAATTTGTCCTATTGGTTGTTTGAAAACGTGGCCTCTAACCGCAGGCAACGTGTAGGTCTGTGAAGGAATATGCACTCATTAACTCAGGAAACGTATCAGGTTTGCCAATCTCAGAAGCGAAATTCTGGACAGAACCTTCGTCGTTATTAATTCCATCCACATGACCTGTATTTATACACGTCTACTGTATAACTATACGGGGTCAGCATAAAATTGCTTTTCTCAGTGCCTGCTATATCAAATATTGGATTCTCTTCTTGTATAAAACGATGTTGGGGGAAGTTTTGGCGCAGTGGAGGGAATTTTTGTTTGTAACTAAAGCTGAAGAAGTAGTTTTGTTTGCTACGCGCCGCGTTCACCCTCCCCGGGGCGCTGGGAGCATGCGCGCGTTGATCTCGTCACTGGTTCCTGCCACGGGCCAACTCAGTTGGAGGAGGGACACGGCAGGGTAGGGCGCGGTGCGATCGTCATCTGTCCGACGAAAACAACGGTTTAGCGTGAAAAAGTGTCTCCATGTTGCAGTGTGAAGAGGACAAGTGAACGTGTTCCTTACGTCACCCATCAGCACCCATATCGTGAGTAACATTTGATCAATGCAATATTATTGTGTTTGTTGGCTTTCAGTCATTATTAATAATGGACTAGACATGTAGCTGGGATTCGAGAAGGAAATACGTATTTTTTGTGGAAACGTGTTGGAATACAGACGAAAATTATTTGATAGAATTTTATGTAACTAGCGTAAGACATTCGAATAACATGCTTTTGTGAAGTCGGCGATGAACTTCGTGATTATTTGACAGTAGATAATTCCTGTATCATTACTGTCAATTGCTAAGGTAAAACTGCATCATGGAATTAATTGTGTTATATTTACGAAGAATGCCGAATAGTAAAATAAAAAAATAGCTAGTTATTTGTGTAATGCCATTCTGTAATTTTTTTTCAGTATGGATCTCATAATTTTTAAGTGACAGAAACTGTTGTACCTCACTCGTTACATGCAATTTAGAAAGCAGTGGCAACTGTGGAGTTTGCTACCTCTTTAATTTAAAACAAGTGTCAAATGAAATTTGGCAGATACTGAGAGACTTTAATGTATTGGATCGAGCTCAGTCACTGTAGTTGTTATGATACGATCCGAGAATGATTCCCGACAGACACCAATTTTCTCTTGGTAACTGCGTCTGGATTGCCTTTTGGGCCACCCAGTCCCCCTGCGTAATGAGTAGGGTCTGTTTCATCGGGCGTCAGTCTAACCACTTGTCTTTGTCTGGTTCCAAGGTTAAGAATGCGTGCAAATATAGCTTACTTCCACCTCGTCATTATTCACGTTTTAGTACTTAATTAAGCATAAGAGACGAGGAAGTTTTGCTTGGTGCTGGGTAGTGACCCTGTGGACGTATAGGTTAATACCAAAGTTCCGGAGAATCACGCTGTTTCTATCTTTAGCCCTGAAAATAGTTTTAAATTACAAGCAGTGAAAACACGCTGACTTGAGTAGGATTTGAGCATACGACCATTTGGACACGAATTCAGCCCCCTAGCCTATGAATTGATTGCATCTTCAGCACTCAAGATTGAGACAGTATCTTTATCTGAGACGTTGGTGTCTACCTACTAGTCCATACGTCATTACAACCGGACAGTATCCATGAGAACCTCAAATCTTAATGAGTTATGCTGTTGCAGACCACCCCAATCTCGTAGTTTTGAATTTACTTCTGTTGGCAACTGTCATGGCGGATACACGAATTTTTAAAGTGGGAGTGACACTAGTGTCGCTTGTGTCCTGAATTGATTTATGGTAACAGACCTTCGAGACATACGCAATGTTAAGAGTGAGGAACAACAACAGCGTACATCCAGAATTATTATTTATCCTCAGTTTGATGACAACTAATGTATATTTGGAGCTAATATTGTAGAACTTGGTATATAGGTAAATAATACAATTATTGTATATGAAATATTATTTATAAGTGAATAATTGTAAATATGTGATGGCCGAAACTTAGAGGTTACATTCGTCAAAAGTAACATAACCAAAATCTATTGGCCTACTTAAAAGCTCTCCTGAAACGAAATTAAGTACTATTACTTGAAATTTGATGATATTATGGTGGTGAACATATCGATTATGGTCCTCTGCATTGTGACGCCGTGTGACCTTGTCGAGTTTCGAACGTTCGACCATTCGAACATCTGCAAACGAATCCGACTCGCTATCCCATGAACTGAAGTGCATTTTAATGTTGGGCTATAAATTTACATTATACCTAAATCGGACAAAGTTCCCTCTGTGGGCGTGAAACTCCATCTTTCAGCTTAGGGAACAGCACAGTTTGAGGTGTTTGAGAAAAGGGTGCTCAGAACATGTTGACCTAAAGGGGATGAAGAAACAAAAGAATAACAGAGAATATTACGCAATGAAGTGTTTTATAATTTATCGTCACAGAATATTATAAATACGATTAAATTTGGTAGGATGATTTGGGCGGACGATGAAGCGCGCGTGGGAGAAGTGTCAAAGTCTATACAAGGTGAGGCGGAGAAAAGATACTTTTTTAATTTCTGAATAAATTCGGTTTCAATGAGTTAATAATATAAACTGACACATTTACATTTAACAGAAATTTTATATATTCAGTTCGCTTTTTTAAAATAATGCAGTTAATGCCATCTTTCAACAATGATGTTCTCATGGACCCCGTTAGTGAAATAATCGATAAAGCTTTGTAACGCATCATGAATCGATTTTATAATATTTAATTTACCCAAATCGGTGGGCCGCCTCTAGATTTTTGTTTATATATTCTTTTCTCTCCTACGTGAAGCATGGGCCCTCCTCTGGGAGATTTCTTGATCTATTTAGATATTTGTTAGGACTCCTTGGATGAGTGATCAGCCCGTCGCACAGGACATCACAACACAGAAAGACGCCAACTTGAGTGGGATTCGAACCCACGGTCCCAGTATCCAAGCTCACAAGTCCCACGGCTCAGACCGTGCGGCCCGTCTCTTCAGAAACCCCACAGAAATAGTCGGAGGCTAAGAAATCAGGAGATCATGGTGGCCAATTCAAATCACGAAATCTTGATATTGAACGATGTGGAAATATTTCGTGTTTCTCCATACTCATTGATGCATTATGTGACGTGGTGTCATCTTGCTGGAACCACACTGTTGCATGTTTATTCCAAACCGCACCTCTGTACTTGGTCTATGAATCTGTGACCTTGAAAATATCTCATTCCTTGCAGTGTTATATACTGCTCAACATAAAAACAAAAATATTCTTTGCTGGACTCTGTACAAAATTATGTCTTGAAAATACCAGTTTTATACCTAGGCGTAGGTTGTAGAAGTATATAAAATATATCAGGAAGGAAATTATGTTATTATGTGAATAAGATTATAGTGACTCAGGATACAGTCTAATGGTGGACGTTTGTGAACACTATAATGAACTTCAGAGTTCCATAAAACGAGATGACAATTTCTTGATCTAAAGGTAGTTCTTGCAACATGCAGGTGGGTAACACGCCACGGTGGTTATGTAATTACGAAAGAGTCCGTGGGTCTCATTCCAAATTCCCAGTTCCGGCAACTGAAATTTTAAAAAGGTTTGCGGTAGTGTATAGGGGCAGTTTTAGAAACCATCCTCGCATATACCACCCTTTACAAGTCCTAGGGATTGAAAAGCAATTTCTAGCAAACTCTCTCTCTGTAGTTCCTCCCCCCCCCCACCCGCGCGCCATGAGACACACATGTACACTTGTCTTGGGGACGATTCCAGCCAGGGAGCGAAACATATAGAGACGCGGGGAAAGTGAGCCCCTTGCATTTTGAGCAACATGAAAGAATAAACTGAATGAGGGAATTTGGATTGTTTTTTTTTTTTTTTTTGTAATGTGAAAAACGTCAATTGATCGTATAAATATTTTAGAGTAAGGGAATGTTTGCGGAATCCAATATATTTGTGTCCCCATTAACTTCGTCATAACAGATTTGAAACATATCTATCATGCAGTTAAGAATATTTAGTCATTCTGTCTGATGTATAAAAATGTAAAGTTTAAATTATGCAGAACTAAATTGTACCTGTTGTTTTTATTTGTTGGAATTTGCCTGGAAGGACTGAGGAAAACCACGAAAAAACCCAGTCAGGCTAGCCGGTCTACGGAATACCCGGGACCTTCCGATTACGAAGTAGATGTGTCGTCTGTCGTGTTAAGTGAAGAACATGGATTGGGGGTGTTTGTCAGCAGAATATTTTGACCTGAAAGAGGAGTGGAGCTGGAGTCAATTACATAATGAGGAGTTGTGTAGTTTATGGTCTTCACCAGATATTAGTGGGGTGATGGCAGAAAGGAGAATGAGGCTAGTGGAGCATGTAGTACGCATGGGGAAGATGTGAAATGCGTACAAAGTTGTGACCACTCGTAACACTTACATGTATGTGATGATAATATTAAAATGAATTTTAGGCAAATAAGGTTGGTGGTGTTAATTGCATTCATCTGGCTGTGGATAAGGATAGAAGGTGGGCTTTTGTAAGTACTGTAATGAACATCTGATTTTCGCAAAATGTGTACTGTTAGTCTCAAAAGGTTTTTTCTGCGGAGAAAAATTTAAATTTGCAGCAGACGTATGCAGGGAGGAATTTTGGCCGTAGTGTTGGTATTCTAGAACTCTTCCAGGAAAAGGTTGTTGTTTGTATACAGCAGTATTTGAAGTCTTCGAATATTTCGCCGTTTTAACACTCGTTTTGCTGATGTTAACAGCGTTTTTCTTTGGTATACGTACAAGCGAGTATTTCATATTTAGCTGTCAATTTACGGCAGAAGTTTATTTACACTGGAACTGTAAAATAACATGTTTCTAGACCGCTGTCTTCAGGGTTGTTGCGCCGTGTAGTCTGGTAGAAGTCTATCGACGTTTAAGAGGTACTTGTTGCCTCCATCATCAGGGTGATGCCTCTGAAACGTCCGTGAACTTCTACCATACTACACGCCACAACAACCCAACCCGTGAAAGCCTCAAATCCTACAAAATGTTTCTAATCGATGTACTTTGTTCTTAGCATGTGAACGGTCGATTTTGGTACCCAAACACCTCAGATGACCTCTGGGGGAAAAAAAACCATTCAGGACGGGACGAAGAAACGATATTGTTGTAGAACTTGGTGAGCTACGTAATTCATATACGGATGTCCCAAAAATGAGTACACAAAGTTAATATTCCGTTTTATTTTGAGTATACATATTTTTGGGACACGTGTACGTGTTATGGTCAGGCACACATGTGGGAAACAAAGGTGGTTACAATATTTATGCATTGGCAAACCGAATGGACAGTACTGAAATTTTTCATGCATGGGCGGGCAATGAGCACGGTTATGTGGTTGTGAAGTGATGCAAGACGGGGTCGAATTGCGGGTTTCAGGTTCCATAACTTGCGTAATTATGACTGATTGATTCTTAGGCAATTTAACGTCTACATAGTTAAAACAGTATGAAACCATAAAATCATTCTGAATGGTGAATTATAGAGGATTTGAAAGGAAGCAGTCCTCGCCCATTCGAGGCCCTGTCTCTGAATTTGCGTGGGGAGACGAAACCTCAATTAGAATAGCCGGTATCCGGGCTTGGATTCGAACCCGTGACGACCCGAATCTGTATGACTGTGAACTGAAGATTTCGAGGTGAAGTTTGACCAGTGAGTGAACGGTTTTGACCTACAAGTGAAGGTCTGTCGTGAATTGGAGGCGCAGATTCACGCGTCAGAGAGAAGTTCAAGTCGGCTTCAGTCTCTCACAGTTTCTACCTTCTTGGAAGGACCTCTGCCCTCATTTAGTGTGTCTAATATTTTTGGACTCGTTTTTCAAAATGAAAGATTTTATTTCTGCTGATGAAAATTAAATGCAGATAACATTCTGTTACTTACTGATCAACCCAATTATTCCCTCAAAATATGCCGATACTAAACGACATCTTTTGCGTATGGTTCACACTTTAAACGATAATTAAGTTTTATGTGAGTATATTTTAAAAGCACCCAGCAGACAAATCGTCAAATTAAATTTTCTCATTGCTCTATAAGGAAAATACAGGTAAGAATAATCATTTCAATTAATTATGTTTGAAGATTGCTGTGGTCTGATTTGTTACGCCGTGTAGTTTGGTAGAAGTTCGACGTTTCAGAGATACTTTCTGCCTCCATTATTTTTATTTGTTTACATGACCTAATATTTATGATTATGATATAATTTTTTTGGGCCTTGTTTTTAAGAGATGAGGATGGCACGAAACAAAGGCTGGAATCCTTTTAGCCTGATTTTAGATTTTTTGAACGCGAAATCACTGGTCTTTGTGGATGTTTGTTTTCTGTGTATTAAACGCTCATGTACTTGTAGGCAGATTACAGAGTTTCGGAGGAACATGCTGTCTCTATCCTCAGCATTGAGAACCTCAGATCTCGTATCACGGGTCTTTCCTTGAATGTGTACTGATTTCCATGCGGATGGTTACTTGCGGCTGTACTAATTTAACTGAATTAGAACATGCCTGGAACAGTTTCCCCTATTTCTGTCCGTGACATATTTAGTTATTAAATCTAATGCTGCTTGCTAGGTTACCTGTCACGACCACGTGATTTACAAGGGGCTGTGTCATCCACGCGTCAGTTCCGTGTGTCTGGTTGATTGGTAACAAAGCAGGGGACAGTTTCTTGGCTCAGAACTTACGTTGGCCTGAGAGAATTAGTAGCTGGTGTATAAACGTGACTGGTAAAGTTTATCGTCATATTAAATGATCACATTCGGAGGAAATAAAAATGCACACAGAATTTAATTCTTAAAACCTGAAGGGATGAGGACATTACTCTTGTGAACATGACAATGAACAATCGGTTTCCGTAAAAGTGGGATAATTTATTGCTGTCTGAGTGACATTTACCTTTTCCTGATTGATCCCGCTCTGTGGAATTAGTCGAATTATGAAATTGGTTAAGTAAATGATAAAAAAGTAACTCATACGTTTATAGTAAACTTTATGGAGCTGACAAAAAATTATGGTCTTATCAAACAAAAATTTATACTTGTTTTTGTTAAAAAAATTTCGCCAATTATCGTATTAAAATCGATATGGGTATATTTATTTCGCGCAGCCGCCATGTTATTATTTACCACGATAAATAGAAATGCCCATGAATGTAATAAATCTGCCTTGTTAACGCTAGTGTTGCTTCCACCTTCAAAGTTCTTAAGGCAGTGACGCTGCTGATGGTCATACTGTCCTTAATAAGCTTACAGGCAAACATTCTAAGGCCGAGTGAATTTCGGTGGATTTTTACGCGGATTATGTATATTTGTTCAATTTTTATCAGTCTAATCACAATAAAATATTATTAAATATTAAAATATTATTACAATTAACATTTAAATATTTAAAATATATTAAAATGATGCTCTCTATCGAAATGTTCGATTTACATTAGAGCATCATCTTTTACACTACATGTTTCGGTTCTAAATGAACCATCTTCAGGTGTATAATCCATATAAACTCAAATGTAATATCCTAAGTGCAATCCTTCGTCAGATGTCCATCAAATATCAGAAAGTTTTCCTCTTCCAGACCCATTGTATTTTAATATCGCATTCAAGGTCGTTTCGTAATGTATGTCGCGTTTAATATGATCTTGTGTGGGTGAAACGTTTTGCAGTGGTTTTTGTATCGGTCATAAATGAAGAGTGGAAGGAGGTTCGTCCGTCTGGAAGTATTGCCGTGCATTACGAAACGACCTTGAATGCGATATTAAAATACAATGGGTCTGGAAGAGGAAAACTTTCTGATATTTGATGGACATCTGACGAAGGATTGCACTTAGGATATTACATTTGAGTTTATATGGATTATACACCTGAAGATGGTTCATTTAGAACCGAAACATGTAGTGTAAAAGATGATGCTCTAATGTAAATCGAACATTTCGATAGAGAGCATCATTTTAATATATTTTAAATATTTAAATGTTAATTGTAATAATATTTTAATATTTAATAATATTTTATTGTGATTAGACTGATAAAATTGAACAAATATATATTCAACACAATATGACGCAACATTATCATCTCGCGGATTATGTAGTTCGGCCGAAAAGTGTCTGTAGTACTCATGAAGGAACAGAGAGACGTACCAAAGATGTGACGATGGGATGGCCTTGTAGCTGAAATGAAGGAGACAAGACGACTGTATACAATTTTTGGGGAATGCCTCTTTAAGGGCTACCCGCGAAATATGTTGTTCTACTGAAAGCAGTCCCCTAATGAAGAATAATTTGAATTAGATCAGCGAGAGATTATTTTTTTGGATGCGATGAAAGGATAGCATTTAAATAAGTCTTAGCAAAAACTTCATTTTTATCATTTGCGTTTTGGTACAAGTGATGGTGAACTTTCGGGTTCTTTTAGTATCCCAGCAGTGTGTTCGTGATATTTTCGGAAATAAAGATGGAGGGCAGGGACAGTGGAACTACTTTACTTAGTAGAAGAGAAAAAGACAGAAGAAACGTGGAAGATGTGAAGGTACAATCCTGGGGACATGATACGGCGTTGACCCTCTGTCCAGAAGTTTGTGGTTCGAAATCAGCCATACTTGTTGTTTTTAGTCTGTTCCCATTTCTTGATCTCAGATAAAGTTGAATGTTTCGAAAGAACAATGTAGGCTTACATCTAAGCTGTGGTCAGAGGAACTCGCACCAGACAAAAGTTATGACAATACAAGAAGTGGTATAAGAAGAAACAGAACTGCAGTGAAAGGATTAGAAGATAAGGGGAAAGAATAATATGAGTAAAAACTCACAGTACACGGGACAACAGAAACAAATGGAAGAGATGAGAATTGGTTTACGCACAGTTCTTAGCGACTGTTCGTAGCTAGGCTTCGATGTCCATTCAGGCCACTGAAGACACGAATCTAACTTTGCAGATTTAATGAACTGCACGATAGGACATAACAGACTACTCGGATTTTGGATCTTGATCTGCGTCGTCTCTTAAGTGTGGACGGTTTGACGAGCCGGAGTCCAGCATCTACCGGAGGAATGGGTTCTAGTGGCTAGCTGCAGTGTGGGTAGAGGTGCCTGTTCACACTGCCCCCACCCCCACCCCCACCCCCCCGAGTCTCTGCAACACGAACACGAACTGTCTGGACGCATCTGTATAAGACTTGCAGCAAAGTATACATTGCACTGGAACGAGCATATGGCTAACGAAAGCTGCTTCTCTCACTGGGCTGTACGCTTTGCGCTCTGGGAAGTGAATTCTACAATTCTAGACTACAAAGTGTAGACGACAAGAACCAAAATTAAATTTGCCCGACAACTCTTAGTGTGTACGATTTCAGGTCCTCGCTGCGGAGTGCCGATGTTGGTCTTCTGGGTTGTCTTGTGGAAGGACATCGAGGACTTCTTTTCTGGAGCGACGTACTCTCTCAATATTCAGTGTTAATACCTTCAGTCCTTAAGATGGAGGCAGTGTGTTCCTCCGAAACGTTACAACGCAGAAGACTAACACCTAAGACTTTTAATGTGGACACCCGTTACCAAATATTGTCTTAAACCGTTCGGTATTTCGGAGAAGAAACATGATGGCGGACGATACTGTCTCCCCATGTAGCATTTCTTTATTGCACGTTTTGCGAATAAGGCATGAAGATTGAATGAAGAGTGGCAGAAACGAAAGGAATAAAACTTCCAGAAGTAGAAACAGTCGTAGGAGCGGATTACGGTGGATAATGATGAAGACGAGCTTCTGTGGGTTAGGGCGCCCTCGCTTGGGGGGGGGGGGGGTAAACAAAGACAGGCGCCCTCCCACACACTGAACGATAGATTCGCGTTTTTATCTGACGAGATCAGAGGCGCGTTTGGAAACAAATATCCTACATTCCGAATCGAGATTTGGGGCATGGGTGTGTTTTGAAGTGTATTGTGTTCAGGTTCTCGTCCTCTGTACTCAGCCATCATTATCATCGTACGTGTCTTCTTGCGTCATCTTCCTTTTCTTTATCTTTCTTCCTCATTATCTCTGTTTTTATCATCTCACTCCGTTCTTCGTCTTTCCTCATCCTTATCTTCTTATCTTCTCTATCTTTTACTACAATTGTCTTTAATCATTATCTGTTGTTGATTTTCTTCCTCATGTAGTCTATTTTATCACGTTTTATGTTATTCCTGTTTTTATTTATTATTTTTGATCTTTATTTTTATATTTTCTTAATCAGTATAAATGTCATGCTCTTGCAGATTGCCCATAATTAGAAATACAGTAGCTTCTGAGGTGGAAACGACGCCATCGCCAAAAGTGTAGCGTTAAGAAATCTTGTACAGTCATAGATTTTGATAAGGAATTAAACGTTTATTAATATAATTTTTCTAAAAAATGTAAAATAAATTTCTCGTGAGAATAATTATTTGACATATTTTTTCTTCTGGTAACATGTGCAGGCATAAACATCGAAGCTTCAGGTTCTAGAACATTCAGTCATTTAGAGTTTTTTGTGTATGTATTTCATTATTTTAAATGCATTTTTTGCATGAATGAAAACGACTTGCCGAGAAAGCGAAATTATTGCTGAACCAAAGTAGTTCAACTTTTGAGTTGTGGTGTGAAGGTATATTGCAAATAAAACATTATAATTTATATTTATTTTGGCTTCAAAACTTGCAAGTTATTCCCATGAAATACAGTTTGTTTTATCTGTTTCCAATTCCTCTTGTAAGTTACCGTTCTGTTCTCATCCCAACTCCATTTCGTGTTACAACTTCCGGTCTGTATTCAATATGGCGCTTCATTTTCGATGTTCCTTTGTTTCTGCGCACGTTCCGCTGCCTTCATTATCTGTTGTTGCGGCCAGCTACTTTACGATAAGATCCGCACATTGTACTGATAAGATCTGCCAACACATTACGAGGGCGCTGTATTAGTGTATTATGGCTATTGGAAAAGCTATTCAATTATTGGAAACTGCTCCACAGGGGAATAACCGCAACAAGCGAGCGATTCTTAAGGATGATTGGCTGCAACGAACTTCCGCTACTGAGCAGATTGATGATGCTGAGCCTGTCTGCCTCTCTGAAGTTCAATGTTTCACGCATTTACCACGGCGCTACTGTCAACAGTTGAACTACTGGGTGTGTAAAAGTTTGATTCTGTCAGAGGGTTTAGCACAATATTACACTGTGCTTCCAGCTCTTCGATATATCGATAGTCTGTCCTCGTGTTCCTGGTAGATACATTACCAGATTTTGTACTGTGGTTCAATGTTCCTTCGAAGTATCGGAACGGGTAATTGTAATCGAAACATTCGAATTTTATAAGAATTATTAAATGAAGGAGAATGAGACTGCTGGGCATTTATAACGTATGATCGAAGTTCAGAAATACATGTAAAATTTTGGTTGGGATATCCCAAGAGAAAAGATGGCGTGTGAGACTTAGACGTATATGGGAGGATTATATCAAAATAGGTCTTTGAGAAATAAGGTGTCGAAATGTAGACTGCATTGATTTCACTTAGTACATGTTTCATTATCGACAGCTTGTGCACATGGTTATAAGAAAATCATTTGCAGGCTTAGCAAATATCAGCTGTTTAGCGAAGACTGCAGTCAGATTAAAATTGAAGACTCTCGCACCTCAGAGACACCGTGGTATCATAATTTGCTGATCCACAATATATAATGGTGCTGTCATTGCCTGATGAGTAAGACATTATTTTTCACCATTCTTTGAAGATGTGAATATCACAGTGGTATCATTAATGATAATGAAATCAAAGAAAGTCTTCTGTCTGTCACAGCCTTATTAGGCTTTCTACCATCAGGCGCGTCCGCGGCGGGACACTTGAACTGTACATTTTAACTTGAGAAATTCTTTCACACTCTTGGACAGCTTGTCGACGGCTGAAACTGGACCGTTTCCCTGTAAGAATCACAAATGAAGAAGTCATATGAAGATGTAAATGTAGGCTCGCCAGCATACCCTTTGGAAAGCTTATGCTGTAGGCACACTTAAATTGAAAAGGTACCTATTTCGAAGATGGCTGTCTTCTGGGTTGTTACGCTGTGTAATCTGGTAGAAGTTTACCGACTTTTCAGAGGTCCTTGCTGTCTCCATCATGGAACTAAGAAGGATGAATGAGTTGGAAAATGGAAAAAAAAAAGCCATAACGAGAAATTCTGTGACATTTTTTTATTTACGTGTATGTACAAAGAATGTTTGCAGTAGGCCCATAGGATGTCTGCACTGGTTCAGTTTTGGAGGACTTGTACATGTTCTTTCGTTACGTAGGCGCCATACTTTAACCCATCGACAACTGACGTAAGTGGAACTTGTTCTGTCAGGATCTTCCATTGCCCCCCGTCCGGTCCAAGGTATATTTGTCGCTCAAGTTATCTTGAGAGCTGCCTTCCTGGTTGCCACTTGGTCTGTCCTGTCACGTCAACGTCAGGCTAGTAAGTGTTCTACTATCTGTTAAGAAAATATCGCAGAGTTTACCGTTATTATTTATGATTTCCCTTTCCTTACTTGCTATGAATTACTTTGTTAAACCTGTTTATTATAGTGTTAGCCACAGCCGACGTGTGTCACCACACTCAATACTGTGAGAAAATGGTCGTAGGATCGGAGAGGAGAAAATGTTTTCTACCACACTCGTACGGACACCTGCAATTAATTTTATTTGTTCGGGTCAAGCGGGACGCCTAATTCACTTATTGCAGGGGTCCTCAAAATTTAGCCGGATGATCCTGAGTACAGTGCCACCTAATAAGGGATTATTGATACTGGGCCTGAATTTTTTAGAGGTTTAATACGGTAAAAGTTTGAGGACAAATCGTGCGCTAAAGTTTGTGGTCCACATCCCCGTATCAACAGTCTGGGGATTTTCATTACCGCCGCTAGGGTGTTCCGCAGTGATGCATCTTGTTGCAGAGCGCAACGTCTTGCTAACGCCAGTCCTTACTGCAGAAACGCACTTTGGGGAAGCTTTAGACCTCTGATCTGCAGCCAGTATTTAATGCATTGCTACAAAATACACTCTTAATAGCTTTGAAGCACTGTTTTAGTTCGACCAGTTTCCTAATATGGACCAAAGTCTGATGTTTCAGAAGAAAGTACATTTTGAGAGTATTACCAGGTGTTAATTAGCTGAGGACAGGTGCTGTTTACGTCTCAGGGCATAGGCAGTTAGTCACAGGCTTCTAACCCCGTACCTCGTCCCTCAGAGCTACAGAGCTCGGACCCCCATCAGAGAGTGCTTCTGTGCTGTGACTGACTCGATTCCCGGTACTTCGCTCGCTGCTGTTGGGGCGGGTTCCACGTTAAGTGGGACATTTTGTTTTTCCAGTTTCTGGATGGAGGTGGTGAGGCACGCATCTAACGTTCTGCTCCCTGTGTAGTAATTTCACAGATTTGATCCCAGAACCAGTCTGGATGCTACGGTGATAAAAGATAAATCCCTATCATGACCATATAATTGTATATCGATCGTCTTACTGAGATTTTTCGGTTCATCAGTAATACTTCAAGTGCCTGAGCACTGCGGGACCCAACTTTACGTTGGCTTTGATCTATAGACAGTCGGTAGGACTAACGAAGTGAAGTGAAACCAGTTATCTTATGTTACCTTTCTCAAAGGCCAATAAAAATACAATTTTTCCCCAAATTTTGTTTTAGACCTGCGATAATATTTTTAATTTAAATTCACAAATGAGACTGACACGAAATTTACACTATGTGATTTCCGTTCTAGGCATTGCTTGCATACAGAACTAAGGGATAGCTTAGGTTATTTTCTTAAAAAGAAAGATAATTTAATTTTGGTTCTGTACCGGTCCAGTTTGTTCACTCAAATGTCTAAGAAAAGGCTTATAAAAATAATGATACATTACGTGAAACATATACTTAATTAAGATCATAAACATTTATTTGATGAAATATAATAATTTCTCTTATAACGCGTGTCTAAATAACTCGTTAGATTTATAACAGAAAGCTGTTTACATAACGCAAGTGCCTGTTGGATGTAAAGTGACCTAAATAAAGCAAGTAAAGACTCTGAGAGAAAGAAACCAGGTATGAAATGGGATCCATTTATTCTCAATTGGCTACCAGCTACACCGTCAGAGAACTTTTATAATTTCGATGGGGGTTGATGTGATATGTATTAATTTTGGTTTTAATATAAAAGAATGCACATGATGTGACATCATTCGAACTTTCCACCTCTAACTCTTAAATTCGAATAGAACCAACGGCTGTATGAGGAAGAATATTTTCTGGCTTTGTTCAGTGTCGTATCTGTAGGACGATTAGTTTCTCAACAGTACACTAGGCACGCTGTAACTAGAAAGATGAGAACCATTACAGAACCTCGCGCGAGTGAAGGCACTGCGGTCTGCCTTGCTACTATAACAGAAAAAAAAACTTTACTTCGTCATGTGGCAAGAACTCGATTCGTGGATGTGTTAGTGACCTTTGTAAAGGATAGTATTTTTAATTCTGACAGTGATGGAAAATTACATGGGATAGTCAAATTGCAGAACAGTGATCGAGCTACGTGTAAGGAGAAATATTCTTAGGTCAGGTAATAAGCATGTAACCTCAAGCAGCGTGTTGGTGTGATATAACCCATGTTTCCAGTTACAGAAATTTAGTGAACGCACGTACCTGTCGTAAATGAGCATGAAAAGCAGCGAGGTACACAAAATTACAGACATAACTGCTGTGTGCTGCGAAGTGGAGTACAGCGTTCCACAAAAACCTCAGAAACACTTGGCACGAACAGCACATTTGCTAAGTTGACTGATTTATAGCTTATTTAACCGTATTGCAGACTAAACCTTCATGTCTCTTAGCCAGAATAGAAGGCATTCACAATCTCAGATAAAAGTAATAAATCCTGCGAAGTGAGGCAAAGTTATATGATGTGAAGCTTTCACGGCGGTTTCATTAATAAAGTCTTCTCGGGCTATCAGCCGTGTTAGTTGGCGATTGATCACGGCTGATAGCCCGAGAAGACTTTATTAATGAGGCAAAGTTAATTAAAAGACCAAAACTATAATTTTTATTTGTCTTGTGGCGAGAATAACCATGTTTTGTGTGCCTACAAATATGTCAGAAATTTGAAGTTGACGGATTTGAAGTTATTTAGTGACGATTTATAAATTGCATGGTTTTTGGTGTCAAAATATGCATATGAGAATATCAGGGATGGAGCTGTCGCGGGCTATTTCAATGTATCCTCCTCGAGGAACTGCAGAAACGCAAGAATACCTCAGACAGGATATGCGGGTGGAGGATGTCGGCTATGATTCTATCCCCGGGACCTCCCGAGTGAAATTCAGAAGGTTTATCACTTAAGCCAATTTCCTCAATCGACAGAAAGGAATTGGAACAAAATAAATGTTAAGGAGCTTCAGAAATTGTATTTGTCGTCAACTGTTTTCTAGATGGTTTAAGTCAGAAGGGGTTAGATGTGAGTTACGTGTTACACATGTGGAGAAAACGAAGTTCAAGATAAATTTTAGTTGAGAAACTTGGGCAACAGACTAATTGGAAAGTTTAGATGTACATTAAAGGATACTGTTAAAATATACCTTCAAGTTTGAAGGCGTGAAGTTGTAAACTGATTTTCGTTGGCTTAAAACAGTTTGTAATTTTGGGGTTTGTGAACACGTCCACTAATCTTTGTGTTCTGTAAATACGTATATTGTAATTTATTGACCGTCTGTGTGACTGATGACTGTTCAAGTAACTATCTAGTGGCGGTGCTACAAAATGAGATAGGACGATGATTTAGTTTGAGGTATTGGGAAAGAACCGATAGTGATTTGTTTTAAGGTATTACACCGACAGCCTGGAGAAATACGACGAAATACTTTGTTGTACCGGTGGTTTAAACCTCGTGTATATTTACTGCATGACTGATGAATTATCACCGAGTTAACCTTTTAATTCCATGGACGACTGTCCTCTCACACCACATTTTTAAGAGGCATTTTAAAAGTAAGTAGTCAGTTTCCTGAAAATTTCGTGACTAAAATTCCTCTGAAATACTGATAAACTTAGGGTGATCGCCCTGATGATGGAGACAGCAAGGACCTCTGAGACGTTAGTAAACTTCTACCAGACTACATGGCTCAAACAGCCTTCACCATACTCGCCGCAGTGAAAATTTAAACTTCTCACCTGCGTTACCGCCATTCTTGAAGTCTAAATAGCTCATAAAGTATTATTCTCCCACCAGACTCGAAGCTGGGGGACAATCCCTTATCGCTGTCCGCGATTGCTTATTCAAAATGCCTTATTTCCAGCAAAATAAATACAAAATATATCCTGAAGCAATCCCCCAAAACAGTTGTTTGTCGTTTTGGTGGTGGTGAATAGAATTACTACTGCTTTGTTTCAGGACAAATTCTGATGGGTAAAAGTTGCTTGTTGTTATTGAATTTTTGATATAGCAACTAATCTAAACGCCACCAAAGCATGACTGCCACCATATTCGGAGGCCGTCTCTTCCATCTGAAATCCAAGGACCCCCCCCCCCCCCCCCCAGGCCGCAGTTACAAGGGACCCATTTAACAGTGGAGCTAACCTGAAATCTTATTTGCCTTACGATATTTGATAAAAACTGACAGTGGACTTAATGTGTGTTAATTAGTTTAATGAGTGTTTATATATTAACGAGTCTTGGTGTAGCAGAGTTCTTGATTGCCGGCCATTTCATATATGAAGGAATCTACATTACATACACTCGTAACCCCACCCCCTCCTAAACCATCTTCTGGAGACATGGCGCTGCACTGTCCATAAAGGTGTCAGTGTTTGTGACAGGCCGATGGATTTCTGAACTCACTCTGACTGCTGAAGGATTTGCCGGGCCGATCCTGTTAGCGAAATTGAACTCCGCTTTCTGACTTAAATGTGTACACTGCAGAACATCATAATGCAGTATTAAGAGTTGTAGAATCATGTAACACGGGCAAACTTGCTACATTTTGGTTGGAAATTTTTGTTACACTCTTCTGGAAGTTTGACATGTGGACAGGATGTTGTGGTTGAAAGTGGTATTTAAGAAATACATTGTGGGGATATGCCCATATTGATCTGAGTGGGGACAAAGAAATTTGAAGATTGCTGTCTTCTGGGTTGTTGCGCCGTGTAGTCTGGTAGATGTCCGCCAACGTTTCAGAGGTCCATGCTGCCTCAATCATCAGGGCGTACTTTGTAGGATTTGATGTTCTCGCGGCTGTAGGAAGATGAAACATCGGTAAACTTCTACCTGACTACACAGCTAAACAACCCAGAAGACAGCCATCTTCAGACTCAGCACCGTGAATAATTCAAGTTCTACGTTAGATTATTTGTTAGCTTAGTTGTTACTCAATTGTTCGTGAGATTAAGGCAGACCATACCACTCTCTTGTGGCTCATGACTGTTTCACTGGTTATCGGACTTCCCCTAAGTTGTCCACTATCCTCCATGTTGGCTTCCGCAACTATTTGCATGTCCTTAAGCATAGAAATCCTTTGACACGTACAATAATAGATGCAATAATCTGATTTAGTTATGTGGTATAAAATTGGATTTTAAACGACACTGTATCAGCTACTGAGATTGAGGTTGTGATGTATTTTGAAGAAAGCGACCGTCGCCTGTTTGCAGATAAATCCTGCTATTTGTCCGGCGGCATTGAAGAAAACCACGATAAACATCTCCTGTTATAATTGAAGATACATGTTAATATCCACAGTCCGTGATTTGTCTACATGTTAAGTTAACCATAACTTTCACATATTTATTTGCGTGAAGTTGACACTTGGTTTACAAACATTTTCAGCTCGTCTTTAGGCTCAGATGCCGTTTGTGTCTAGTTGTTAAACTAATTTAAAATTAATTTCGTATAGTGATTTCTGTATTGTCGATCGGGTTACAGTAGCGGTAATGTTCTAGACTTGTGTTGGGAAGTTACAGGGTTTGAATATCTGCTGGGTTGCTGAATGTCTTTTGTAGTTTTTGTCTGTCACTTCGGGTCAGTACAAAAACAAACCCTTCACCACTTGGTCGGTAATCTTCCTATTATATTCTACTCAGAACATTGTTCATGAATGATTGGCATTTCTGCTTTGTATGTAGAGGTCACAGAAACGAATTTTATTTTGGATGTCTTCTATGTCGAAGTTTTCGTGACGTTTGTTATTCAATGCGGGTGCATTCTTGGCTCATGCTTTCTTAATCGCCTCTTATCACTACGATCCATTCCTCCGTTCGTAATATTTCTATACTATTGGACACAATATAGCTTTTACACTTGAAGGGTCTGTATTAAATAACACAATATTTACAATCCCAACCAGTGGAAGCATTTGTCGTTAAATAACATACAGTGTATGATTTGAGTAGATGTTTACCAACGTTTCAGAGGTCATACTGCCTCCGTCATCAGGGCGATGAGTATGAAGATTTCTGTCTTCTGGGTTGTTGCGCTGTGTAGTCTGGTCGATGTTAACCAACGTTTCAGAGGTCATACTGCCTCCATCATCAGAGTATGAAGATTTCTGTCTTCTGGGTTGTTGCGCTGTGTAGTCTGGTCGATGTTTACCAACGTTTCAGAGGTCATACTGCCCTAATGACGGAGGCAGTATGACCTCTGAAACGTTGGTAAACATCTACCAAACTACACGACGCAACAACACAGAAGACAGAAATCAACACACAGTGTGATAACACATTGTCAAAAGTAAATCCTCTTTACGCTTAATGGAGTTTCTGCAGTACAATAAATGTTCCGGTATCCATAAGATCCGTGGAAGCAGCGAAACGACGACTTAGTAGAGAGAGAAACAATGACGGCCATTTGCTTGATTGCATTTTCCTTCAATTTAGGTAATGGCTGCCTGCACCATGGATCACACGAGCGCCTTACGCCTCCGTCTGGCGTAACTAAACAGAACTAAATCTGAAGACACTATCACATAATAATCGTACTAGATGGCTGTTGGTTTATAACCCTGCTGTCTTTCTAATCTTCAGACTGCGTCGTTTATCGGCAATGCAGTCCTCTGTAGTATCGTCTCCTCAATTTCATTTAGGGCGCCACAGTCCGATTTAATCCTTAAACAATTATTTTTAGAATCATATTTTGGATTTTAACTGGTTTCCGTGGAGACCAGCGTTGTTGATAATATTAAGTACCTTTATGATCGGCATACGATACCAAGAACGTGCTTAGAGTTAGTAAGTACTGGTAATTAAGTATTTTGAGAATGTTTAAAATTTTAAATGAGAGAACTAAGTAGCTAGTGGACAAGAAAAATATTTAAAAACTGAGAAAATTACGCAATAATAATCTCCTAAATATGAAAGATTATGCCTGCTTTATATTGTTAGGATGATAAAATGGACATCGGTGAAATAAGCGAGACGTGTAGGAAAAACTGAGGATAAAGTTGGAAGTGGCTTGTAGTTGTGTCAGGTGGCGGGCTTTCGCATTTGCGGCATTGAACTTTAATGTTCTTCTGCTCGAGAATTAGTTACTTGGTAGAAATTATTAAACTGTTAAATATGAAATTTTATCTAGTCGGGCTTTTAGTGACTTGCGATCCACAAGTACCAAACCAAGAGCTGTGGGGTTGTCATTCCCTCTTCCCATTTCCCCCAGGATTAATGCAAGCAGCTTATATTTTACGGAGCATCGGTCTTCAGCTTTTTCTATTAAAAAGATAGCATCGTGCTGACCGGCTGCCTAGTCATCCATATTCGTTATGCGTTGGTAGTTACTCGGTTGGCAGAAACATTCTGTGTTTTTATGGGAAACAAAGGTTCATCAGTGTTCTCACGAACTACCGCCATTTGATTTTACTTAGATCCAGTCCCTTTTTAATATTATCCTCACGTCTACCTCTGTGCCATGTGGGATCTTCATCTTAGGTGTTAAAGCAAATTCTTTGTATTTTGCGGTTTCTTCATGCGAGATATGAACCCGCTCAATTTGTAGTACTTTGGTTTATCACCCAAACACTTTAAAGTAGAGAAACATTCTTCCATGTTTTATCTAACTAGTTTCTTCCAATCCATTTTTTTAATGTTTCTCAGAGCCAACAAGAATGCATTATGAAAATTAACTCGTCTACCAGTGTCAGCTTTACAAAGAAACGAACGTCACTTGTCAGTGTTTTCTGCAGATAGGTCTGCTGACCTCAACATGCTCGAATCACTATTTCAGCTGCTTAAACTCTGTCGAACATACAGCGTTTTCCTGTACGGTATGCAACTTGTGTCCCCTAGGAACCCCACAACACGGTTAAGCAATCCGTTTCGCTTGTCTACATCCATGTTTCAGAACTTCAGTGTTAACAATCAGCGCGATTCGTACGTTTCAGTCACTGAAACTTCTAACGACTGAATCACATCATGTTTGAGAACAGTTATTGCGTTTTTATAAAGTAAATGACCATGTAATTTGGATGAATTTCAAGAGTCTCTACAGGTCAGGTTCTATAAATAACAGTAGCACGAAATTAACAAAATACAAGTTAGATTTGGTGGGAGTAGAATAGGTCAGATGGTAAAAAGATGGCACTTAGTGGTCGACGTTTTGGTACATAAGGCAATCATATCAGCAGTTAATAGAGTAGTGTTTGTTAGTGATTAGAATATCATATATAATACGGATGGGTCAGTGAGATAATATTATTTTTCTGAATACGCATGCCCAAACCGTGGATGAAAGATGTTAACCGAGAGCAGCTTTTATCAGGAACTATATAACATGCATTCGACTAGTTCCATACCTAACAAAAGAAATTCTATGTGATATTTAATGAAACAGTGGGAAGAGAAGATATTTTAAAACCGATAATTATAAACTAGATTTTATAGGAAATTAGTAATGATAATGGGGTTAGAGTAGTGCACGTTATCACATAAAATATAGTTTTCAAGACTACAGTGTTGTCATGTCGTAAAATTCATGATTACTGTTGAACGTCTGTTAAACGGAAAGACAATAAGACTGATCACGTGTTTTTACACGAGAAGACAATCAAGCACACTTAGTATTCGATCTTTTACAGCAGATGACTCTGATTCTGACCGCTATTTGTTGGTTACAACGTTATGTTTCTAAGTAATGAGCAAAGCAGAACTTTGATATGGAGAAGTTTGATCTGAAGACGATAAATGGAAGTCAAGGATCAGTGTCAGGTACAAATTTTAAACAGGTTTACAACTTTGGGAAACTTAGTAATGCGGACATCAATACGGCTAGGGAAAGTTTTAGAGAGAATTTCAAATCTTTAGCCAAAAAAGAGTTCTACTGCAATGACATCTGCAGTGTTTGTCCAAATGCCGCGGCCTATTCCATTAAACCGACGCTACACATTGAAATCCAGTCACGAAAATCTAAGAACAGAATTCTGGACCATTGCTAGTCCAAACAGCATACACCATGTTTTGAAGAAAAATGCTCAAACCATCAGATAAAATAAAGTTGGCTAAGGAACAGTGATTAACCAAAAACGAGCCGGTAATTCCACATTTGATATGAAATCAGAATATGTATAATCTGTGATTATGCTTGGATGTTTGTATTTCGTTAGCGCATTACGTGTGTCTGTTGTCTAATTAGTAAATAATTAATTGAAAGTGGAAATATAAATGACAGCGCGAACCCAGGAACTTGTGAAACGTTTTATATGACATATTTATTTGATATCCTATTTTCATTTCGTTGATTTCATTGAGATGAGTGAGCAGTATACAGATGAAGACATAACGTGTGTTTCAGGCCTGCTAGCGCACATGCAAAGTTTGTTTAGACACGCAAGCAAAATTAACCAAATCAAAGCACCTCGACGAATAAATGCACGCTTATAGAGTTACAGTATCGAGTTTAATCGAAACCAGTCCTTGCAGCATGGGCGGTGATGGACATAACGAAACTAATAGGCGCTTTTCGTATTTTTAAATTCACCTATAATGACGTATTTCTCAACAAAGATAAAATAAAATAGGCTGTATAGCACTGCTTCCCAAACTTTTTCCTTCATTACCCAAAACCGCTTATCAGAAAGTCCTTTTAACCCAATGTAATGTATATGACAAGTGAAGAGAGATCGATTAAAATATGAAGCAAACAATATCTTTATTTTAAACATCTCCAAACATTTTAGCAGCCACAACAAATTTGGTAATTATTCACCATGAATATTTCATCTCCCAGGTCCCAGCCAATGAGTACAACGCCACTGCTCCATCTTATTTAATAGTTCCGCAAAATTGGGAGCAATTTGAGACAGAGTACACCTCACATCTTATTCGGGGTTCAGCAAACAGTTTCGTTTTGTGCTCTTTATGAAGGCAAGAGTGGAAAATTCTACTTCACACATGTAGGTGCTCGGAAACTGCATCTCGGCCTCCCCAGCTACCACAGGATATTCATCGCGAATTGTTAACCAGAAAGACTCCAAATGTCCCTTTTTTCTTCAAATAATGTTTTTCACTGAATTCTTGACCTAAGCTCCATCGTTTGCTCTGCGAAACCATTAACACTATCGGGGATTTCAGTCAAGTCACACAGAAATGGGTTTACAATCCACTGATATACAGACCTTTCTAGTTCAGGAAAGTATTCCTTGAAACGCAAAGATAGTTTTGATCGCGGCAAAAATGATTGATTCTAATAACAAGCGCGTGGCGTATTTATTAAACAGCAAATAAATACTTGGTAGACTGTTTTAGAGTATCGGTGCACAATAACTGATCGCTTTCTTAAGAGTACTTCTTCAACACTTTTACGGTAAATTTTAATCTGTATTCCGAGGTGTGTCGTTACCCAAAGAAAAACCACTTTTACCCCTTTTTTGGGTAATTTATCCAGGTTTGGGAAGCACTGATAGTGTCTGCATTTAAAGTGTTGAGTTTTTCAGTTCACTGGAGAAGTTGTGTTTGTTCCCATGACTGCATTGGGCTATGACTTGTGAATGATGCGGCAGGAAACTTCGTGGCCTATTTTAAGACACCCCATTATGTCCCTGGAGTGACTTAGACGCGCACTTCATGCTCAAAAATTCCTACTGAACAGACGACATGTACTGACTCGCCCGTTGAGTAGCCCGGAGTGTGGGTGGCCGGGTATCGAATTCCTGTTTCTCTGCGGGGTGTCCATTCGGCGAGTTGGCACATCCGGTCTTCTTGCCTTTTGCTTCAAAACAATTTCTTATCGCCTATCCCTTATCCTTCCGGGCTAAGTTGTGGCAAGACCGACAGCCTTCATTCATTTGTCTGACGACAGGGAGTGTCCCTAATCTCCCACTGCTTTGCTGATTCGACATTAAACTGAAATTCCTGCAGAACATAATCATCCGGTTACGTTGTCACGTATTATATTAGTACCGTTGGTTTTAGGTTTCTTTATTCGAGTAGCCAACTTCGAATTCTATCCTCCCATTCAAAATGGCACACGAAAATTAAACTCGGCATGAGATGTGCGCCAGTAGAGGTCTCTCTTGTCAGCCAGCACCAGCGCCAGCATGGCGGCCTTGCGAAGTAACAACACGACAGGAAGTGAATGTTGAGCCCTGCAGGTAAAACACAGGACCTTCATTGTAACTTGTATCAGAATGAACGGATTACTGTCAAGATAAGTCATCTTGTGTAAGTGGGTCACTTCTCGCCACTGCACGGCGCGTCCTTGGGTTGCGGACAGAGATGCCACCAGCTGGAAAAGGGTGTTACTTTAACATGTGGGTTGGCTAGGGACAGATAGCCTCTCGTCGTAAAAAATAAATAGCGTTTTACGAAATGCCACATTGGGGTGTGAAAGTTGGTATCGAGGGCGTTGAGGACAGAATGTAGAGGAGAATATTTTGGCATAACAATGACAGGAGACCGGAAATATTAACTCAAAGAGGAGATTCATAATGCCCACTCTTCACTTAACACGATTAGAGTGAGGAATTGTAAGATGGGTGTTAAAATCATTATCGCTTGCCTACAAAATTTTATCCAACACCCTTCTCTCGAGGTTGAGTCCATATGCCAGTGAAATTATTGGGGATCATCAATGTGGGTCCTTAGAATATGCCATCAGGAATGTCCAAGAAAATTAGGGCGGTTTGGAATTGAATATGACACATCAGCTTTTGGTCTGTGATGATGATATTAATCTGTTGAGCGATAATATGAATATTATAAAAGCGAACGCGGAGAAACTCGTCAGGCCTAGAAGGGATATTGGTCTAGATATAAATACAAAAAAGATAATATACATGATAATGTCTCGGCATCAGAATTCAGGACAGAACCAGAATAAAAGGATAGGTCCTTCGAAAATTTGACAAAATTCAAGTACTTTGGGAACGACACTAACAAGTCAGAATGACATTTATGACGAAATCAAGAGCAGATTAAATCCAGGGAATGCTTGCTATCATTCAGTCTAAGAACTTTCGTTCTCCAGTCTCATTTAAAGAAATCTGAAGATTAAAATATACCAAAGTGTAACTATGTCACTTGTGCTGTATGGGTTCAAAACCTGGTCTCTCACTTTCAGGGAGGAACTTGGACTGAGGGTCTTTGAGAACAGAGTGTTGAGGAATATACATTTACCCAAAAAGTGAGTGAGAAAACTGCATTATGATTAGCTTCACGGCCTGTACTCCTCACTTGATATTGTTAGGGTGATTAAATCAAGAGGATGAGGTGGGCTGGACATGCGGCACGCATGGGGGAGGGGAGGGGAGGGGGGCCTGATGGGAGAAGACCGGTGGGTATACCTTGGCGTAGGTGGGAGGACAAAGTTAAGATGGATCTTAGGGAGATAGGACATGGTGGAGCGAACTGGATGTAGCTGGCTTAGGATAGAGTCCGGTAGCTGACTTTTGTGAATACGGTGATGATTCTTCGGGTTCCATAAAGAAAGTGGGCTGTTCTTTGACAAGCCGTGTATACAATCGACTCTTCAAATAATTTCCTGTAACATAAAGGAAGACTGTGTGATGAAGAAGACATGTATCACGTGTGGAGCGGTTAAAATTGCAATAATTTTAGTTGAAAGACACTAAATGAAGGTATAGGTCATAGGTGGGAGGATAATATTAAAACGGATACTTCAAAGACCGTGTGTGATTGTGTGTGCTGAATTTATCTGGCTCAGTATGAAGCCCATTATGGTCTCTTGTGAACACAGTGACGGAGTCTGGGATTCCAATTCCATGAAAGATGCTCTTGATCAGCTTCTTAAGGCTGAGTATGCTCTTTGGTGTCAGATGGGAATTTTATGGTGACGTCTGGTATGAACGTCTATCAGTTTTTTTTTTTCGATTTGCGACTATGAATGGTCTAATTCCACGGGTTCAGGTGAGATTTCAGGTTTACACGGTGAGTATGAAAATGTCTGTCTTCTGGGATGTTGCGCCTTGTAGTTTCTTAGATACTGACCGACGTTTCAGAGGTATTTAGTGAATCCATCATCAGATCGCCCTGAAGACAGACATCTTTATACACGAGTTTAGTTCCGTGACGTCACTGTCTATCTTCTGAATGGTTTGTCGTAGAAACTGAAGTTTGGGATCGCAAGACATAAATACCTTTGGCAATAAACTGCAGAGATATGAAATACCACATTTCTTGTGCACAGCGAACTCGCCTCGTCCGCGGATTTGCTCATCGCATTTCTGATTATTCGCGGAAAAATTGCTATGGTAAATTTATGCATGACGTCCGTCGCTCTTTCGCGGGCGCACGGAGCGCTGCTGAACTGACTTCAAGTGCTCTGAAGTAAGGCCTCCAAATGACAGATGACTTATTCTTTCATCTGTGGGGTTGACCGGTTGACCATTTCACGGACAGGTGCTGAAATTTAAACGCGAGATGGAAGCTGCATGCCACTAGAAAAGGACGTGTCTATCGACATGTAGAGCAACCAAAGATCATTTCCTTCTTTACAATCTTCTGTTTCTCCCTTCGCCATACATTTTGTGTCCTTTGATAATCTTTACGTTATTCAGGCAGGAACGCCAACTCTAATGCTTTAATATTTATTAATCATTAATTACATTATTAGGTATAATTTTTTGCGTGTCTTTAATTTCATTGACCCTATTTTACTCATATGGTCTTCACTTTGCGCATCACGGTTATACCATTCGCGGACACACAGAGCATACTGTGTTATGTGTCTGAACCTTCAGAACCCTAAGGTATACCCTTTACAACTTATCCAAATGTTAGTCTTAATCACGATATATTAGGGAGTGGTAAAGGTTTCTGTTTTCTTGGGCGGATGACGATGTCATCGTGCAGAAATGCTAGTCCCATTGCCCTCGTTCCTTCCTCTTTGTGCCTTTGAAGGGCTTTTGCTTTCAGAGAACAGCAAGAGGAATTACAATACCACTCAAATTGCCCAAAGAATATTTAAGACTGGTCGAAATTTACCCAGAACACGTCGAAGTTTGACCATCACGACGGTTAGAGTTGTGGTGTTTTCAACGTCAGAACAAAAGACGGAAATTATCTCTTCGTGACCTTAAACCACTTACGGGTGGCATTCAGCTTCCTGGCAGACCGTAACATTACAAGGGAGTGACCTCTGAAAGCGAGTTCAAAGAATGCTGTTGTCTGTCCCAGTGGTTCTTTGCCCTTTTATTCTGAAATTCCCGCGCCTACCAGAAGAGTTTATTGTCCTTCGTTTTCGCTGGTGCAATTCAGTGCAGAATTTCGGCTTTCGGGTGTGAGCCGCTTAGAATGTTGAGTATTACCCAGCCTTTCGACAAGCATTTCTGTTACCATCTTCAAGGTGAATGTGGAGTGGGTCGAGGTTTGGAAGCTGAAAAGGGCAAGCAGTAGGTTCCGAGTTTGATTCTCGCGGAAATCAGACTCCGCCAGACCCCACTTAGGCTGTTTACTGTTTTTGTAAGTAGATCTGTGAATCTGAATTGTAAGTTTGCCCGTTGATCTGTTAGTTACGGCTTTGAACGTCTCTCTCTCTCTCTCTCTCTCTCTCTCTCTCTCTTTTTCGCTTTAAGGATGTTTCAGAACAAAGTGCTGAGAAGGATTTTTTAATCTAACTTTGGTTTGTAACAACAGAAAAAAAATCACTTGAAACTTGACTGCTTAACCTATTTCTACGATAATTAAATTAAGGGCATTGAGACAAACAACACAAATGAAGACAGAAGAAATGCACACAGAAGTTTGTATGGAATGCCTCATGGATGGCATAACATGGGAGACAATAATAGATTTCAGGATGATATTAAAATTGGTTTTTGTGAAAGACGTTTGTAAAGATATGACCTGGACTGAAATGTGATTGATCTTCGTTTCCCGTAACAACACAGCTGGAAAACTGTCGACTCCTGAAAGTACGCACTAATCATATTTGCAGTTTGCTCCACTGAATACGCTTGGGGCTAATCAGCATCTTTCTCAGTTCCCTGTATTTGCGTCGCATTGATAAGCCTCTCAGTAAAAGATAAAATGTCCACCACCGTCGCGACGGGTGGCTGCATCATCCCCCTGTGTGTTGCAACCCCTGTCACGATTTGGTTAGCGATTGTTCCATTGAGATGAGAAAACCATATTATGATAGCCCCTCCCCCCCCTGGTGTCTGTAGCTTGTCCCCCCCCTCTGTTTACACGACAGGGGCGCGTCCGAATGACACCACAGTCTTGTACCGTTCTTTTATGTTGAACCGTAGAGTAACAAATGCAGAGTGGCAGTACCAAGGGACCTGTGGCTAGTCTAATAGTTATGTCGTGGTTTTCCACAGTTCCTCCACGTTGTATCCCGGAATCGTCCCTCGGATTAGGGTATGATGGCTTTCTCTCCCAACATTTGTTTTCTGAGTTCACGTAACAATTAACAACGTGTTATAATCTCTGCTTGGTCCAGGTAGTAACACCCCTGGTAGTGCAGACGCCTTAAACGTCTTGTCTTTAGGATGTCGTGGCTGGAATTCAGTGTGTAACTCCGGCTTTCGAGGACGAGCCGCCTAGAATGTTGACTGAACCAACGTTTCGGCAAGAATTGTAGTTACCATTATCAGGGTGTATGTTGAGAGATTTTGGAAGATTTATATAAGGTAGGTAGTCGGTAGTGGTTTGGATTTTATGGCGCGGATTGGTGGAGCGGTAGAGAGGGTTGCTTCCAAAATCGCCCAATCACCGCACATTCACCTGAATATGGCAACTATAATGCTTGCCGAAAACCTAAATTTTACCGTTTCCTTCTTTACTGACTCCTTAGGGGGAAAGGGTGCAGGAATATGCCAGTACTTATTCTAAAATCGGACCACATTTTTATCATGCAATGCAGGAAATTTGACAAGGTTTGAAGTTATGTGCCATACTTCTGACCTAAAACATTTCTTTCAGCAAGTGACTTTAATTTACTCGATTTATTTGGAAAAAGCTATCCTACTGATCTCATTGCAACGATGTTGTGGGAGCCCTAATGACCTTTAAAGGAATTATTCGTTTTGGCTTTCTGAACAGAGCTCTTACGTCCTGAATAAGAGGCAAGTTGAACTATTTCAGAGCCGAGGAGTGTGGCCTGTCTTATAGCAGAGCATCTTCATTAGCTCGCAGGTTCACCCAAGCGATGGCCGCTTTGTGACCTCTGTCCGTTCTATCATACAAAACCGCCCTTTTCTTCATGCGAAATTTTCCGAAATTATAAATTAAGTAACTCACTCTTATAATCGATTTTTTTTCTATTTTCGGTTATATAAATTACATCTTTAGAAACATACATTCCTTATCTAAGTTGTATTTTTAAGAAACTTTAACAGAAGTCAAAATAATAGATAAAAACATTGGAAGAAATATAAAAATTGTGAGACATCTAACCTCACCTAACCTAATCTTTTACTACCTGATTATGGCAAATCCTAATATTTACCAAGACCCATTGGCAAGACCTCCTAAATAAGACGCAAATAGTAATTTTTTCGGGTTTTTACCAACACTGTTTGGTAAATCCTAGGTTTCAGCAACATTCGGGCTTTAACGGTAACATAAACATCTGTAGTAAATGCATTATTATCCCCAGAACTCCTCATGTACAGGACAAGATAAGGGATACGAACAACGCGTGTCGTCTTCCTGTGTCCTACAAAACCATTTCTTGTGGCCGTTGTAAAGTTAGGGTTTCATTTGAATTGTCTACTCGTAAAGCGACTCATTATCATTTGTTTTGATGCTACAGTCTACAAAAATAGACAAGCTTGTTTGACGGCAGTGTAAAAGGGTTAGATTCGATTACAAAATGATCTTTAGCAACAGCTTAATTTCGAATCTTCGTATATTTGTGCGGAAGTGAATACAAGACTCTCGTTACCATGACGATGTATCTGAGTAAAACGACGCATTCAGGTTCAGGGCTTAATCAATACTTGGTGCTGACACAGGACCAAGGGCCAAGCTTGTCAGTTGTAGAATTCTAATTCGTGACGTCACTGGGTGCGAGGGACTCCGTCCGGCGGTCGAGCTGTAATTGAATTCGATTGTACAGGTTAAATCAGGGGTGAAGCGCTGGAAATTGGAATCTCGCTAATTTCCCGCGCACACAAACGGGGCTGTGTGCCCAGCAGATACTGGAAGACAGGCAGAAAGAGAGGGAGAAAGAGTGAGAGAGGGGGTTGTGGAAACATGAAAGAAAGAAAGAATAAAGAATCAACGAACAAGTGTTCTGTTCGTGATCCTTCTTTGTCAGTTTGCCTTCTTCACGCATGCGCATTTGAGTTGCGTAACTTTGATATTCTGGTAACAAGAAATTAAATTAGCAGTGGAAGGCGATGGATCGGCCCGCTGCTCATAATTATGAAAGTGGTTGGCGTGGGCTAGAAGCCGAGTCAATGGCGCCACGCTCTGATGGAACTAATGCAGAGGTGGTGGAAAAGATTGACTTGACAGGAGGAGGGAAATTTCATGCTTGATACCATGTCCAACACGGGGAAAATACAACTCGCCTCATCCACCGAAGAACACCTCAACGATTTACACAAGACTTTCTGTAAATAATTTATGGAACACGCTTTTATTAAAATGCTAATAGAGAAGACTTCGTGAACTCGAAATTGATAAATCTGCAATTTTATTTATTTCTATCCGGTACATGCGTGTTTGTACCACGTGACAGCAAACTTTATTCACGTGCCTCACACCGTATAAGAATGCAGTCATGTGGAAAACAAAACGTGTTGAATAAAATTACCGATGATGAACCTAAATTTACGCGCTAATATACAATTTTTTATAAAAAAAATTCGTAGTGCTCTGGTCTAATATAGACCGAATATCGATGTTTCGTATACTTACCGCGTTTGTAGTCTCCACTTGTGGAAGATTTTCATGCTCTGTAGCTGTATTTTGATCTATATTTAAAGTGAAATTTAAATTCTTAGCATAAGTGGATGTATAGTTGATAAACAGCTCTATATGAATGCGTCGCTTTACTCGGATTCATCGCCCTGATGACGGAAGCAGTATGACCTCTGAAACGTTGGTAAACATCGACCAGACTACACAGCGCAAGAACCCAGAAGACGGAAATCTTCATACTCTGATGACGGAGGCAGTATGACCTCTGAAACGTTGGTAAACATCGACCAGACCACACAGCGCAAGAACCCAGAAGACGGAATTCTTCATACTCTGATGACGGAGGCAGTATGACCTCTGAAACGTTGGTAAACATCGACCAGACCACACAGCGCAAGAACCCAGAAGACGGAATTCTTCATACTCTGATGACGGAGGCAGTATGACCTCTGAAACGTTGCTTAACATCGACCAGACTACACAGCGCAATAACCCAGAAGACAGAAATCTTCATACTCTGATGACGGAGGCAGTATGACCTCTGAAACGTTGGTAAAATTCGACCAGACCACACAGCGCAAGAACCCAGAAGACGGAAATCTTCATACTCATCGCCCTGATGACGGAGGCAGTATGACCTCTGAAACGCTGGTAAACATCGACCAGACTACACAGCGCAAGAACCCAGAAGACGGAAATCTTCATACTCTGATGACGGAGGCAGTATGACCTCTGAAACGTTGGTAAACATCAACCAGACCACACAGCGCAAGAACCCAGAAGACGGAATTCTTCATACTCTGATGACGGAGGCAGTATGACCTCTGAAACGTTGGTAAACATCAACCAGACCACACAGCGCAAGAACCCAGAAGACGGAAATCTTCATACTCTGATGACGGAGGCAGTATGACCTCTGAAACGTTGGTAAACATCAACCAGACCACACAGCGCGAGAACCCAGAAGACGGAATTCTTCATACTCTGATGACGGAGGCAGTATGACCTCTGAAACGTTGGTAAAATTCGACCAGACCACACAGCGCAAGAACCCAGAAGACGGAATTCTTCATACTCTGATGACGGAGGCAGTATGACCTCTGAAACGTTGGTAAACATCGACCAGACCACACAGCGCAAGAACCCAGAAGACAGAAATCTTCATACTCTGATGACGGAGGCAGTATGACCTCTGAAACGTTGGTTAACATCGACCAGACTACACAGCGCAACAACCCAGAAGACAGAAATCTTCATACTCTGATGACGGAGGCAGTATGACCTCTGAAACGTTGGTAAAATTCGACCAGACCACACAGCGCAAGAACCCAGAAGACAGAAATCTTCATACTCTGATGACGGAGGCAGTATGACCTCTGAAACGTTGGTTAACATCGACCAGACTACACAGCGCAAGAACCCAGAAGACAGAAATCTTCATACTCTGATGACGGAGGCAGTATGACCTCTGAAACGTTGGTAAAATTCGACCAGACCACACAGCGCAAGAACCCAGAAGACGGAATTCTTCATACTCTGATGACGGAGGCAGTATGACCTCTGAAACGTTGGTAAACATCGACCAGACCACACAGCGCAAGAACCCAGAAGACAGAAATCTTCATACTCTGATGACGGAGGCAGTATGACCTCTGAAACGTTGGTTAACATCGACCAGACTACACAGCGCAACAACCCAGAAGACAGAAATCTTCATACTCTGATGACGGAGGCAGTATGACCTCTGAAACGTTGGTAAACATCGACCAGACCACACAGCGCAAGAACCCAGAAGACAGAAATCTTCATACTCTGATGACGGAGGCAGTATGACCTCTGAAACGTTGGTTAACATCGACCAGACTACACAGCGCAAGAACCCAGAAGACAGAAATCTTCATACTCTGATGACGGAGGCAGTATGACCTCTGAAACGTTGGTTAACATCGACCAGACCACACAGCGCAAGAACCCAGAAGACAGAAATCTTCATACTCTGATGACGGAGGCAGTATGACCTCTGAAACGTTGGTAAACATCGACCAGACCACACAGCGCAAGAACCCAGAAGACAGAAATCTTCATACTCTGATGACGGAGGCAGTATGACCTCTGAAACGTTGGTTAACATCGACCAGACTACACAGCGCAAGAACCCAGAAGACAGAAATCTTCATACTCTGATGACGGAGGCAGTATGACCTCTGAAACGTTGGTAAAATTCGACCAGACCACACAGCGCAAGAACCCAGAAGACGGAATTCTTCATACTCTGATGACGGAGGCAGTATGACCTCTGAAACGTTGGTAAACATCGACCAGACCACACAGCGCAAGAACCCAGAAGACAGAAATCTTCATACTCTGATGACGGAGGCAGTATGACCTCTGAAACGTTGGTTAACATCGACCAGACTACACAGCGCAACAACCCAGAAGACAGAAATCTTCATACTCTGATGACGGAGGCAGTATGACCTCTGAAACGTTGGTAAACATCGACCAGACCACACAGCGCAAGAACCCAGAAGACAGAAATCTTCATACTCTGATGACGGAGGCAGTATGACCTCTGAAACGTTGGTAAACATCGACCAGACCACACAGCGCAAGAACCCAGAAGACAGAAATCTTCATACTCTGATGACGGAGGCAGTATGACCTCTGAAACGTTGGTAAACATCGACCAGACTACACAGCGCAACAACCCAGAAGACAGAAATCTTCATACTCTGATGACGGAGGCAGTATGACCTCTGAAACGTTGGTAAACATCGACCAGACCACACAGCGCAAGAACCCAGAAGACAGAAATCTTCATACTCACCGCTGCGAAAAGCTCAAATCATACACAGCTCTATATTAACTGCAGATGTATTTAGAGTTGAAAATGTGAGAGGATAATCACGTTTGATATGCGTGAAAGGATTGGACAAATAACAGTGGTCTGTTTCAAGATACTCGCCTCGCATTCGCCTGGAGCGACTGAGAAAACCCACGAAAACGCTCGTATGTAGTTGATGTCCTGACCGAGATTTTAAACTGGGCAGCTCCAGAATGCAAATCAGAAACTTCGCCGCTTTTAACCACGTTGTTATTTTTATTATGGACCTTCAAGAAACTTGTTTGATTATTTCACGACAAGATGTTGCCATGCAAATTTTTAGGGTCTCATATTGAATGAAAATACTGTCTCTCCTACCTCAGTTTATATGGTTCATACAGTGGCACTGAGGTAAAATATTTAAAGGCGAAGAAACTCGTAATATATCAAGTCAGTCTGCATTTCTATCCGTCCGTCCATTCGGTTCAAAAGCTATTTATTTCGACACACACAGACACAAGGACATGATGATAAGAGACAGAGTTACGTTTTTTTTTTTAATTTTTAATTTTTGCATGAAGCTGAAAGTGGCAGTGAAATTGACGTTGAGTTTTATAACACGTTCCTAATTTGGTTTCGATGTGGAGGTCCTCAAGATTGAAAGTCGTAAGTTCATAAAATCTGAGTGTAATGGCTGGTTGATGTTATTACAAACCCGTCTGTTGTCAAAACAAATGACAAACGTTCTTATGGCTGCTGGTCACGTCGGAAGTTTTCTGCGCGCTCTGCTGTCCACTCAGCAAAACTGGATAAACAAGCGAGGGTCGCTTCCCGGCATTTTTCTTGTTAGAAACTTGTTATCAGACGATGGTTTGCCATGATGAATTCTGGGAACCAGTCCCATTAGCTGTCGACTGCAGAACTATGCCCACTCAGCAATGGCATAACTTCATGTCGTCGGCGCAAGAAATCGCATTTTAGCTGCGTTCATCAAAACTGTTGTGACTGCAGCTCATGTCTGTAGGATTTGAGGTTCTCATGGCGACGAATATGAAGGTGACTGTCTTCTGGGTCTTCACGCCGTGTAGTCTGGTTCGCCCTGCTGATGGAAGCAGCAAGTATCTCTGAAATATCGGTAGTAAGCTTTTACCAGTCTATATGGCGTTTTACGCATGCCTATTCACGATAGAAATTGGAAGGATTTTGACGAAAGTTTGGTAATATCTTCTTGTGAGGCAAATCTGATGAGAGGTCACATCGGTTTATCAATTTTTACAAAAGATCAATGGAAGCAAGAATTCTGTTATCTTAGCTCAATATATTGTCTGATTCCAGGAATTTTGGTGTATGAAGCTTATATGAATCTCTACACTCTAATTTATTTAATTAGATATTCTTCTGTGTGTATATGTTCTGGTTAATTTACCATGAATGTCTGTGAAAGTCCTGAACGACAAAGTTTTTTCTGTTGAGATATGGTCGCACATATTTCTTTCACTGATACTTTCAAAAATCGCTAAATAAGCTGAGCGTAGTTCTATACCAGAATTTCCAGTGATACAAGATGCTCGGGATATCTCATGCGTAACATGAGAGAGGATAATACAGTAGGTATACTGTGCAAGCCACATAAAATCATGTCTTAGCGACGTGTTATGAATATACAGCAGATTCCGTATAATTGGGCCATCGGTTAATCGGGGCAACCGTTTATTTGGGACAAATCTTAAAGAACAAAGGTTTTTAACTCTTTACGTGGAACTTCGCATGATTGGGGAATCCGCTTAATTGGGCCAAAGTGTTCTGGCCCCGATGTGTCCCAATTACCCGGAATCTACTGTACTTATGATGTTACTGAATGACCCTCTCTTCACAAGAAGCAAATACGAGGGTCGCTCATTAAGTAATGCCCCACATTTTTTTTCTCAGCCAATAATGAAGATAGAAAAGTGCACTTTTACATGCTTGAGATTTGATGTTTCCCGCGTTCGTGTACGGAGTTTCAAATGATTCCAACCGATAGCGGAGCTGTAGTGAACTGTTAAAATGGCGTCTGTGAACGACTCTCGTTACAAGCAACGAGCTGTAATTGAATTCTTTGTTGCTGAAAAAGAAACGGTGGTGAACATTCATAAACGTTTGTGTGCTGTGTATGGAAGCTGTGCAGTCGATAGGAGCACCGTTGGTCGCTGGGCTAAGAGAGTTAAAGCTTCAGGAAGTGAAGAAACCGAGCTCCGTGATCTGCCGCGCTCTGGGCGTCCTGCCACAGCCACCACTCCAGACATGTTGAACCGCGCGGATGCCATTATTCGTGAGGATCGGCGCATCACAACTCGACAATTGGCCCAACAGCTTTCAGTCAGTAATGGAAGTGTAATTGCAATTATCCGGGTTCTTGCATATTCGAAGGTGTGCGCAAGATGGGTTCCACGAAGTCTCACAGCAGACCACAGGATTCAAAGGAAAACGTTTTCTTCTGAATTGTTGGAGCGTTTTGATGCTGAGGGAGAGATCTTTCTGTCCCGGATCATTACAGGTGACGAAACCTGGATACACCACTTTGAGCCAGAGACAAAAAGGCAGTCAATGGAGTGGCATCATCCTCAATCACCGAGAAAGAAGAAATTCAAGTCAATTCCCTCCGCCGGAAAAGTCATGATGACTGTCTTTTGGGACAGTGATGGGGTCATTCTTGTGGATGTGATGCCAAGAGGTGCGACCATCAATTCAGACGCGTACATTATGACCCTGGAAACCCTCAAGAAGCGTTTCCGACGAGTTCGGCCTCACAAGCATCCAGCAGAAATTTTGCTCCTGCATGACAATGCACGCCCTTACACAAGTCCGAGAACCCGGGAAGAAATCACCAAATTTGGTTGAACGGTGCTGCCCCATCCACCCTCCGACTCCATCTCTTTGGGCCACTTAAAGATGCTATCCGCGGAACAAGGTTTGAAGATGACGAGAGCGTTATTCAAGCAGTGAGGACATGGCTACGTGCACAGGACAAGAGCTGGTACCGGCAAGGCATGCATGCACTTGTTCCACGCTGGCGTAAAACCGTACAAGTTGATGGGGACTATGTGGAAAAATAGTATGTGTAAAGGAAACATTGATTTATATTGTCACTAAATTTGAGCCATCTTGAATAAATATGTTCTGAGGAAAAAAATGTGGGGCATTACTTAATGAGCGACCCTCGTATATACGTTATAAGTTTGTAACAGTGTAGTCTGCGCTGAAGTTAGAGACCAGAAGATGGATGAATGAGTGGGAAACATATCGCCCATTGCTTAATGGCATGAATTAAATCAAGTTAAGAGTGTATGAATTTGTAGGTTATGTTATTGTGAAAATATTTATTGTTATTCTAACGGACAATCAGCAGCATCTTAACTTTCAACCACACTGGTCATTCGATGTTCCAAAATGTGTCAGGAATACCAACTTCATGTTGGCGAGTTGTGTGAAATGTTTTACGTAATGTGTATATCGATTAAATCGGTGCTTTCGATTCGTAATTGTTGTTTCGACAGCTGTTTTACACCCAAACAAAGTTACTTCTTATCTGCTGTCCTTATTACCAAAGAAACTTAGCATCTACGATAGAAAATTATTTCAAATGTAAATATGCGAGACCCATATCGGTTATGTTACGCCTAATTAATTGTATTACGCTCAGTGGAACAAAATAATTTATTATTGTTATTACCGTGAGATAAAAAAGTATCATGCTGAAATATTGATAAATGATGGACGAAAAATTTCATAAAATAAGCTTTTTGTGTATGTTACGGAATATTTTTGTTGTTGTGGGAGTTCTTTGAAATTTTTCACAAGTAGGAATGCTTTACACAACACTACAGAAGAGTTTGGAATGAAAATATCTTCACTAAAATCTCAAATAATGTAATTTGTAAGACAGTTTCCATCTAGAAGCAAAATTGTAATAGATTGTGTCACATTGGAATATCCTTACGAAACTTAAATGCATTCACATATTTGTGATGTAAAATTTCATACGAAGAAAAACATGACACAAAATGTAAATATTTGCAAATTTTTAACAATGCTGAGGAATCCTAGACAGTTTAGATTAAATTATGTAATAATTTAGCAATTATATCACTTTTACATGGCTGTGAAATCTGGGTGACATTCTTACAGCTGGATACAATCTGTTAAAAAAATATACAAAACGCGGTCCCAATCGAAAATAATCCAGAACAGTATTAACAAAAACTGACTAGATCATCTAAAGGAATTAGAACTTCACTTCCGACCCGTCGGAACACGAAGTCCTGGGCTACCATTAAAGATATTAATCGTTTAATAATTGAGGCCGAAACAGGCCATTTATTGGCCTAAATTCTTGACCGGAAGGAAGAGCAGAAGAGGTTTGTAGTGTGTTCCTTGGCCGAGAGTAAGGCTTGCGTTCGAGTTAATCTCGATCAATCGAGCGAGATTCGCACTGGGATGAGACAGTCGCAGTCATCAGCGGTTCAATTATTTGGCGCGGCAACCCGGGAATCAATCAGAAAAGTAATTGAAAAACGACACGATGCCAGGCATGCCAACTATTCTTTGTTGCACTTCCCTTTGTTTTCCTGTTCATAGAGGGGCGACAGGGACTCGTATCCATTTTTGAAGCGTTGTTGAGATTCGTAAATTGAGTTACGGTTAATTTTAAGTCAACACTTTTTATCTTTATCTTTCCCTTTGATTTTGTTTATCGTGGACGTTTATTTATTTTCTTCTGTCGTTTACTTGTTTTTAATATGGATGCCTTCTGGGTTGTTGCGTCGTGTAGTCTGGTAGAAGTTTACCGACATTTCGGAGGTGTTTGCTGCTTCCATCTTCAGGGCGAAGAGGCAGAAAATGGCTTTCTTGGTTCGAAGGACCTCGAGTCTCCAAACGCTGCGAAGAGTTGACTCCCTATAGAGGTTTACTAAGTGAGATTTGAGGTTCTTGCAGCGGCGAATATGAAGATGGATGTCTTCTGGCTTGTAGGACCGTGTAGTCTGGTAGAAGTTTACCGACGTTTCAGAGGTGTTTGGTCTCTCCATCATGAAGGCGATGAGGTAAAGTTCTACCAGACTACACGGCGCAGCAACACAGAAGGCAGACGTCTTCATAATCGCCGCTATGAGAACCAGAAATCTCATTTTCCCTTCTCTTGTTCTGTCTTCTTTCGTTTCTTCGTATTTTCCTTGTTACAAGTTTTAAAACACGCGACCACAGATAAAAAAGAAACGGGGAACACAAAATGGTAATCTGTGCGCTGTCTTTGGATTGGTGTCAGGGAAGTGTGCCCCACATTAAAATTTTGTATTGCTAATTCGCAGAACACGTAATACAGTTAGAACGTAGCTTGCCTGATACTTCACTATTTTCGGGTAACCATCGACTGATGACTTAACAAAATGCTTTCCAGAGACCTCTTTTGCTGACAAGCAGCTGAACATTTACCATATAATTTTGTGTTCAATTGTTATGGGTGCTATAGAGTTTACAATCTCCCCTCAGTTTTAGCGTCTGTCTTGTACAATGCTTCATCAGTTTTGGTTCTGCAATACAAATGACAGTGTCTGTTACATCTGCAAACCATTCCTGCATTATAATTTCTGTGACAGGGAACAGTCTCTGCTCTCCCCTTGGTGGAGTAAATTGCTATCAGAACACGGTCTATCGGCCGAGGTTTGTGTTACAGTTCTCTCAGACGACAGTCGTTTGTTAATTAAAGATAGCGAGCGCTCACATGAAGGGGGCAGTACGCAGCAAATTAACTGCTCTCTGACGACAACCATTTGCAAGACACCAGTTTGTTCTACGTGTTTGGCCTACTTGTTTCTTATTAAACTTGCAACTTCTCGATTATTTCGTGGTCTTACTCTGTTATCAAATTCTCATGCCTTACAAAACACAATATGAGGCTGGTGTGCCACAGTTCTGCCAACTGCGCAGCCAACATTCCCAGCATCAGTATTCTTGCAGACCTCCTTAAGTAAACAAATCTTTGGTTCCAGATCTGTGAAGAACTAGGTCTGCAATTTCAATGGACGATTCTTTGATTGTCACAGTCCTTTATTTAAATCTTAACACATTGACAACTTTTATTGAAAGTCTTACGGGGTTGACACTATTTTATTTTAACTCTTTAAAGCTCAATGGTTACTGTGTGTCTCACGTGCTTTGATAAACGCTAATTCTGAATTTTGTCCAGTGTCTACATGAGCTTCATAAATCAAAGAATAAACAGCGATTATTCCCGTAAAGAGCACTTAAAAACTAATTTTTGTAATGAAACCGTGTTATTTTATGTTCGGTCTGAATCGCTAAACATTTACAAGAGCTCAGTATCGAAAGGCAGAATAGAAAATCATAGCCGAGATGTACTGTAACGAACAGTTAGTGAACTGCGCATAAACGTACCCGCTGCATGCGTAGCAGATCGTAAAGAAATAAAACCATTAACTTCACTGAGTTTTCGAGCACTGGGTTTCGAATCTCGGGTGGAATGTTCATCGAAATATTTTTCTTGACGAGGTAGCATACAAACGTCATATCTGTGTCTCATTCTCTTTGGGCCGCTCATAACCTCTACTCCAGTGTGTTAGGAATAGTGAGAGGGGAAATTGACGCATAGACAAAGTAGAGAGCCAATCGCCCTCCGGCTCGGTCTGCCGGCCGGTCAGGGAACTAATGTGTCCGTGAAATTGACTGCCTCTTGATCGGCTGCCCCTAGCAGGCGTGTAGCCCGCGTTGCAGCTGTTTCTTTCCATCACACCGGCGTTTACACACTTCTAACAAAAATAGACTCTACCTTCGTTATGACCTAGAGTTGTCGGAAAAATACAGCTGCCGCCCTAAACTAAGAAGACCACTGAGGAAAATATTCACATGTAAAGAAAATGACGGAAAAAGACGAAAATAAAAGGACGTGAAGAAATGAACAGAGTAGGAGAAACAATAGAAATTAATGATTGGGGTGTGGAGGTAAGGGTGATATTAATTTTGGCTATAGGTTGACATGAGTGTTCAGCTTCAAGCTTCGGCCACTTTATCCCCGAGGGAGAGAATTCTCAGTGCTTGTTTTATGTAAGGTTGGGTGGCAAGACACTCCCTGCCACTGCCGTGAAACAAACCACGGTCACCCAGACCACAGTTAACCATTTACCAATTATTCTTGACTTGGTAATTATTAAATTCCTTGAAATTTCGGGTTCCATAAAATAATATAGAGCGATTATGAGCCTTTCAAAAATGTTGATCCGTGGAGTAAGATACGTGCTTTCGTAAGATGAGTTCTTTCTTTTTTTGTCAACAGTTTATTTCGGTGTAAAGAACGCCTAACTGTCAGTGTTATGTAGGCCAATATGCATTTTCCTAATTTCTTGTCATATTGTAAATTTGATTAATTTTAGGTACATTTCTTTATAATTACAAAATTAAAAGTTTTGTATCGAATATCTGGGGTAATTTTAATTTCTTCGTGTTAATGTACTTTGAAGAAATTTAACTTTTATATCTGTGAGTTTGAAGTATATTCGCTTGTTGATTAGGCACTGTAAATGACACGCTTTGGATTGAGCAGTGACGCTGCGTTGGTTACATGTTATAAAAATGTTCGCCCCTTGAAAAAAGGAAATTAAAAAAGAATACTTTAATAAAAACGTCAACTCAACTTGTGCGCCAGGGGTTGAAATTAAAGTTGCCCTCTGCAATTCTGCTATTGTCAGAGCAATTCATTGTCAGATCAGTGGTGTTACCTCGCGGCAATCCGAGCAAACTTACACGTGCTCGATGTGTCAGATAATCGATTTTGCAACAACAATAAAACTACAAAAGTTGACATATGCGTTTGGGCCTATATTTCAAAACGTGTTTAATCGTTTTCACTGAAATATTGTGCGTTTTAAAACTGTTTTCTGAGTCGAAGAATGTCTGACAAAACACTTTGTGTTCGTCTCAAGCCGTACTTCAACCGTAATCACCATTTTGATGCATAACTCACTCTTCCCCTGATTTGTTAACGACGTAGAATTATTTTATAGTAACATCCTAAGTTTTCACTGTCTGTCCGTATTTTGATTGGTTATTAAGTTCGATTCTTATAGTATGAGAAACTGACAGTGAATGAACTCTTTAAGAACCTACACGACTTTGTTCTAAGCCACTTTTGTCCAGTTTACCTTGTCACCGGGATTATCACTTATTATTGCCGAGTAGACAATTTCTCAGAATTTCCGATTCTCTGCTAATTCCAAATTATATAACAGAAAACTCAATCATCCTGAGTGCTACACTTCTAAATATGAAGTTCTTTTTGCAAACACGTTTAAGTAATACTTAAAATGTAACCTAAAGATGTCAGCATCTACGTGGTATCTTATCAGCGTGGAATATTTTAATTCCATCGGCAACACAACCTGATGAAGGTCTGCTTTATGACATCGAAAGTGTTTTCAGTTGCCTTAACTGTGCCTAGTGAAGTGTACGAATTTAAAGCTTTTCATTGAATGAATATTTCGTATCCTTAGTTTATCTGTCCCTGACCAATACTTTCAATTTCCTCTGTAAGAAAACCAAATTTGGGTATTTCCTGTCGGTGAGAGATTAGGTTTTTGCTGACTTTAGATAATACTGTTGTGTATCTCTGTCATCTTTCATCGGCGCGTGTCGACTGTGATTCAAGTGCCATATGTTGCGAGTTTCCGATCAACTTCATGGCCCCTAAACCAATGAAATTACAAGAAGCGGTCACTTGCAGATGTCAAGCCGGCTCTTTGTTCGTGGCTCCATTGTTCCCAATTGATAACAATGCTGCAGTGCGCAAGAGGGAAGTTTAATTTTAAACTTCATAACTTTCACAGCTTCGTCTGTTCCTTCACTGCTTGCATTTCAGTGTGTGAGTAAGATCTGAATGCTTTGCTGTCAGCGGAAGGTTTCCTAGTCTAGGAGTGGATGTTCCGACCTGGGTTTATGACAATAGAAGGAGACTCTGTACACAAACTGTAATAAACAGATAAATAAATGAATAACTACAGATAGGCCTATACGTTACCGCGGGGAATTCCCTCGGAAATTTCCCACGTGGTTGCGTGGATTCTTGTCTCATTATCATTTCCACTTGTAGTTCTTTATGTAAATTTTCTGTTTTGTATTGGAATTTGCTGACCGCTGTTAGCGGGACTCACCAATATCAATTTTAAAGAACATTTGTTTAAGACTTGAAGATTTCACGGCGACTAAACTCGACCAGTTTTTCTCGGGAAACAGTCGCAACGTTTTGAAGACCATCTGCGACTCCATAATCATTTCACTATTGATGGAAGCAGGTGTAGTTCGCGAAACGTCGGGATTCTGTTCAGAATCGACGTGTTACTCGAGAGGAATTTTTCAAGAAAATTCTTCCAGCAGTTTTCCAGTTTCATGCGGTGTGGCAGACGGGTATATACAGACATTTATGCAACGTTCAATTGTGAACGGGCCGAGAAACAGAGATTGCAGGAAAGAAAGAAAGACGACTAGAGAGGATATAAAATAAATGAACAAGAAGATAAAAATAAGAAACGATGAAACGGTTGAGGAGGAAAAGGAGTGGGATTAACTTGGCCTCGTAATTATTATGCATTGAGGTGTGAATACCACACATGTAATACCTAGCGCATGTAAAGCCGCGTGGATAATTAAGCTAGCACCAGCTCGCTGCAAGTATTAATGTTGCCTCAGCGCCATCTGGCGTCCGCTGAATAACGACGTGTTTCTGATTCATTTGCTACAAAGTGCCCACATTTTTAGCTGTCCCCAGCACACGGCCTCCTGGAAACTTCTTGCAGACTTTTCACACAAATCTCTTGTCATTGCTGCGAAGTCAGTTCTTGGAAACTGTATTCAGCCAAATACTCGAATAATCTGTACCCGAGTACATATGAGCGCATTATCATTAAAAAGTACGAATTTATTAATTTAATTTATGGATTTTACTCTTTTCGTCATCATAAATGCCAATTTTAGCCTATTTTACTTACTTTAGAAGGAAACATGTCTAACTTTAGTTGGCTTTGATCTATAGACATTTTGGTAGGACTCCTTGGACGAGGGATCGGCCCGTCGCAAGGCCTCTACATGTACACAGGACAGCACAACACAGACATCCATGGCTTGAGTGGGATTCGAACCCACGGTCCCAGTGACCAAGCGGCACAAGGCCCACGCCTCAGACCACGCGGTCATAGTGGGCATTATGAATAGTAACTGATTATGACTTGTGTAATTAATAATTCATAATTCCTACTAGTCTCTGTAGATAGAAATGTTTGAATGAGTGTTTACGTCACAGATAAATGTTTACTAAAACTCCATATTCTGTCATTTATTTCTTTGAAATGTTTGAATGTATGTTTTTCTTTGTTTTATGCATTATTAATAATCGATGTCTGTGATCATAATAATATTCCAGTAAATTTATCGTCATTACGCTCATAATGTTTTATGCAGTGCATCTTGCACTAAGAATCAAAGTGCATGAGTAAGAAATCAACGCTGTGATGTTTGACAGTGTTAACAGTGGTCGTATTACGTTATTATTATTATTGAACATCTGGTCTTTGCCAATCGTTTGGTGTTAAGAAAATAACACAATGTTTGCAGGAGTACCCACAAAGACCTGAAGCCAAGGTTTAATAAGGTTCTGTCCCCCGCCGCAAGATGTCTGCAGAGACAATATGCTACCGTATGCGCATCGCTGAGTCATTCAAGGCCCTGTGGATTACTTGGAATGATTTCTTTCTTTAATTTTTTTCAAAAGTAGACGTTTTTTTATGTTTTTCATAACCTGGTTGCCGCGCCGTGATTTCGCTGTCAACTTCGTTCATATTTCACACGGCGGAGGGCCCCTTCACATCCTATCGCTTCACTCATACGTGATTTCTGGTCTCGAGTCGATCAATAAGTTAAAAGTTGCGGAAATTGAAACCATGCAGGTGTAGTGAATGTTAGCAGTTGCATAGCGTGGGACTTCACCTAACTCTGTCATCAGTGCGTTGAGTCTCATACACCAGAAAATTAACGCTTCCCAACAAGAAATGCGTATAATATTTTTTTCAAGCCTAACGGAAAATGATTGTGATATTAATATTTAGACGGGAAAATGATACAAATTATATTTCCTCAAATGTAATGTATTATATACGCGTGTTAGATTTTAAAATAAAACAGGCAATTCGTTTACACGTCAAATTCACAAAATTTTGCTGAAAGCTTTGAAAATACAGTAAAACACCATAGACATGTGAAGTTATTTAATAATTAACCGTGTGGAACAGAGTCCTCCTTTCGAATGTACTAGTCGTCTTCCTAATCAAGAAATTGTCAGTTTTTTATGTATCCCGAAGTTTTTACACAAGAGCTCGCCAATCCCGACAATTTTTATTTTTGGTTATTTTAATATTATCATCCCATTTACGTCTAGGACATGCGAGCGGAATTTCCCTTCAGGCTTTTCGCAAAAAATATGTTTATGCATTTATTATATCTCTCATGTGTGCTACGTGTCCTGCCCATCTCATTATTTTGATTTGATAAACCCAATAATATTTTTTGTAGAGTACAAATTATGAAACTCCTCATTGTGTATTTATCTCCATTATACTCTCACTATTTTTCTCTTTGGTCCAAATATTCTCCTCAGCATCCTGTTCTCAAACACCGTCAAACTGACATCTTGTCTTTTTTGAGAGAGACCAAATTTTAACAAACAGAACAGAATTATATTATGATGTGTTTCAATTTTCAGGGTTACAGAAGAACGAGAAGTAATCGATGTATTAATTTATTTTTAAAGTCTCTCGTTGAATATCTTATGTGCCATGCTATAAAATAAAACGAATACAAAACATCTGTGACAGATTCTATTAAAATGCATAAAAAAGTTTAACGTTTCAATTTTAGTAACATATTTAGGACGATAACGTGCTCATTAATATATTTTGTTTAAGTACGGAATAAAATTTTCTTTGCCTATTAATCATTTGACCAAAAACTCAGTCATTAAATAGACTATCTACGACTTACACCACAGGAGGCATTTGGCACTTCAGGGCGACTTTTGAGTTCGTCCAACCTGCAGTCAAGTGCATACAAGGCTTTTATTTTCGTTTGAGGGATGAAGCAGCCGGAACGTTATATAACTTACGTCCATCTAATTCGTCGCAATCAGAAATAAATCCGTAGAATTGTTACACCGAACATATTACTGCTCCACATCTGATGTCCCCTAATAGTACTCTTCTTCACTATTTAATTAAAATCATATCATAATATAATACTGGCTTCCGATTGGTCGACTGAACACTAACAATACGTGTATTTAATTAAAACACAGTATGATTTCGAAGTTACAGCAGAGGTTTGATGTTGGAGAGTAATTTTTTCAAAGTGTGAAGCAGATTCTAGATTCAAAGTACAATTTCTGTCGTGGTGTACAGCGTGTTGCCAAACAACAGTTCCATAGGACGCACAGTTGTATTTCTGCGTTTACGTCACACCCTCATCGTGTTGTTTTTAGTTTAAGCGGCAACATTTATTTGTTTATTTAATGCCAATATGTCAACTCTATAGGGAATATGTTCCGCGTTCACTAAGAACGGTTTAAGTCAGTAAAAATCACGCTTGACTTAAACCTTTCTTACTAAGCACCAACATGTGGCATAGAAATATGCCGTTTGGCTTACAAAGTTTAAAAATTACGAATTAAGAAAGAGAATGTCGGCCGAACTAAACTACCCGGTAGTGTTGCGAGGAACGGATTAGTTATACGGATGGTCGATGTGGAATCCGATATCTGGTAGGTTTTCTCCTGACCGTGATTCTAACCAGAGCCTCCCAGAAATGACTAGCTGAAGAACTCTGAACCGCTTCAGAAATTGTGGTTCCTGGAATACGCTGAGGATTCTTTCGTTTCAGGCGCCAGAATGACGATGGACGTAAAGGCGCAGACGCAGACGCAGACGCAGAAGAACACTTCGCCGCAAGAGTGTGCTGGCTGCGGCAAGAAGATCACGCAAAGGTGAGAAATAACCCAACACAGATTTGTAAGACTCACTTCCAGTTGACTGATGCCTACAAGCAGTACTATAACTTGTGCTGCCATCCATCCCACTTTCAATTGACTGCCATTGCAGGTTTCTGCTGAAGGCGCTGGATCTCTTCTGGCACGAGGACTGTCTCAAGTGCGGTTGCTGTAACTGCAGGTTGGGGGAGGTAGGCTCCACGCTCTACACGAAGGCGGACCTCATCCTCTGCAGGAGAGACTACCTCAGGTATATTGCCTGTCATATTCAGATCATACTGGGGGGTCGAAGTAACAGCGGGCCGGAGCAACTTTGCGAGAAAATATCTGAGGGTGAAACATTCTTACATTGCTCAAAATTATTTATACTGACTGAATACAATTTATGTATACGTAGGCCTATCTAGAAATACATAAATATATTATTAGTGATTTATTCGGATATGATATCCTGGACTCTGGTTGGCATTATCAAGGTTTATAACGGCGAGTAGATATTAGTTTTAAAAAATAGTGCCAGGAGCGGCTTCTTGGCCCGAAGGTTCAACGGGAAAACTATTCTTGGCCCGATGAAAATAAAGTTTTACCAGCTTGCTGTAAGGTAATTGGATTATTGGAATTCTCTTTAAATTTTTGTGATCGTGAAGTAGGTCTATAGCACTGAATACCACGAAATTGGAAATGTCTTTCGTAACGGAGAATGGCTGACGAAAATTCAGACAGTTGCATTACATCCAAGTGTAATACTATCTAGATACTATGGTTAGCAAGTATCTTCATCTACTGGTTTCAAGTAATACCTGTCTTCAAACAAAATACTACAACTGATCTTCCTTCTGCTACTATAACTCATTTAAACCATGAAACAGAGTTCTTCTTAAGAAGTTAATAGTCGTTTAGTTTGTCAAGAAATTCTCCGACTTTCTTGGAATCAGTCACCGGGTCCACAAATATCCTAAAGCAGTCTACGCCCTGTGTCCTTCATATCTGTGTCAGTACACTTGCCCCTCTTCTCCATCTGATAACTCCAATACTGTTTGGTGAACCTCCACATTATGTAATTTCCTTCATCCTCCTATCAATTTCTCCCTCTTGTGTTTTATATTCTCCTCTGAATCCTCTGATAAAAGCGATCTCAGTATATATTCTTCGCTAAGGGTTGAATACCAAGTTCCATTCCCATACGAAACAACACTCAAATTTATAATTGTCATGTTTCTACCGTTATGGTATGAATGTTACTACACTGTTTGGTGTAATAAATTCTTGTCGGGCTACCAGCCGTGTAAGTTGGCTTATTGAAGAAAACACCAACGTTTCGAGAACCATCTTCGCACTCTAATACAGTGGCACTAAGTACCCTCAGGACGAGGACGGAGATGTAGCCCGAGAATAATTTATTATACTTAGTTGCCTCGTAGGCTTCAGATCATGCATGTATTGTTTGGTGTTCTCAGTCTAAGCTGAAGCGTAAAGAAAACCTCGTGAGGCGTTCTGCTTATCTGTCATGTCTTACAGTCAGAGATGTGGTGCCATCTATCAGTGGCCTTAACGAACTATAGGTTACCATTATAACATATAACCCGAGAATAGGTGAACGAAATTTTTTGTTATTTTGCGGGGACGTTATGCATTTGGAAACTCGAACTTTTTCTAATTACATATAATAGGCCATAACAACATGACGGACGCTGAACTAGGGAGGTGATCCTCTGCGATTTCATTTGAGATGGTATCATTGCTCGTTATACCCGTCTGCACGCGTATAACTCGAGAACAGTTTGACGGATTTTTATGACGTTTAGTACTGATGTTATACCATTGGAGGCTATTACATGCCCATAATTTTGAATTTCCTACAATTGGATGAACAAACGTGTCGAATTCTCGAACCTGTCAGGTAGAAGGTTGATGTTCCTAGATGAAGCCACTACCCATGATCCACTACGATAACGCTGTTGCTTGTGCTGTCATCTGCCAGTGGTCAAACGAACCAGTCGTGCCTCTATCATTGGCCATATGAATTATTTGACACAAATGTGGCTTCCTTTGTGATAACTGGTAGTGATTTTAAATTATTTTATTATTATAGCGATTATGAAGTGTCTCGCCCATCGGATGTGACGTAAAGAATGTATTTCCAAGTACTATGTACTCTGGAGAGTATATCTTTCTCATTTTGGCACTATTACATTTCTTATTATTTTTGTTACGACGGGAGCAGAGTTGGACTCTGGGTTCTTAGGGCGGTAAGTATGAAAATGGCTGTCTTCTGAGTTGTATCGCCGTGTAATTTTCCCCACCTTGATGATGGAGGCAGTGAAGATTTCTGATACGTTGTAAACTTCTACCAGTCTACACGGCGCCACAGCCCAGAAGACAGTTATCTTCGGGATCAGAGTTATCTGGCGGGTTGATGCGTAGGTAAATTCTTAAATTTATACCCGCTACCCGTAATTTAACGGGCATTCGTCTGCAACGAAGTAACACAGACTAACAATATATTTCTGACCCGCAGATTATTTGGCAACAATGGACTTTGCTCTGCGTGCTCTAAAGTGATCCCTGCCTTCGAATTGGTGATGAGGGCCAGGAACAACGTGTACCACCTGGAGTGCTTCGCCTGTCAGCAGTGCAGCAACAGGTCTGCACATTAAATTACTCGTTATTGTATAATTTTAATTTTTAAGTGAAATTATTAACTCGTTATTGTTATGTTGATGTGACTCGGTTGCAACAATATCGTTTATATAAATGGGGAACGCAATCTGGAGGTGAGACATCTTGCCTTTGACAATTCTTATCGCTTGTGTTTTCTATGTAACTTCGTGCACCTTTTCTGGTAGTTACTAAATTATCAGTTTGGCAACTAGTGGGCTAGTTTCATTGCAAGTGAGACTTTAATAATACGAGAAACAAAGAATTCAAAAAGGGAAAGCGATTTCTTAACAGTATGGCAGGATATAGATACTTTTAATAGTAATATGAAGTTAGTTAACATTAGAAAGAAATAAGTAGACATTCCGAAGGGGAAAATACGATATGTCGACTGATTCGATGTGAGTTTTGCATTTGGGGGCAGAATTCTTGTCTTCGTTGATTTGTCTCTGTTCCTGTCTTCTGATTCCTTTTTATTTAGTTGTATTTTCTTCCTCGTTTACTTTATTACGTCTTTCGTTTCTGCCATGTTTTAAAATGAAATTGTCCGCTTTCTGACGACGGAAAGCTTTGGGGTTACGTCCGCGAAACAGATTAACTGTCTGTTGTGAATTTGTTTGTGAGGAACAAACTGTCGCCAAGTCCGATCGTAGTAGCTGCAGGTGAACAGAGTGTCATCGCGTGTCAGTGCTCGCCCTAGTAACTAGGACGGGTTATGGTGCTATATTTTCTAACAATTTCCGCCATTAAAATCAGTTGTATCGCCCGTAGTTACCGGCCACGTACCGATCCTTAGCGGGAACACTTCACCTAAATGCGGGAACACAGAAATTTATAGCGGGAAACACCGCACCTTATGGTGGGAAAAACAGAAAATTATTTAGGAAACATACTGCACCCTGTGATGTCTGGAGATTCCAGGCCCGAATTCGGAGTCAGGTTTATCGTAGTTTTCCTCGAACCTTCCGGACGAATGCCAGGGCAATAGAAAATTACTAATCAGTTTTCTCCGTGTGAAGTCGTTATTTGTTTAATAAAGACATTCCATGTGTTTTGACAGAAGATTCAGTATCGTGTTGATGGAAGCTTGTACTGGAGCCTGGAACCTGTATTCCACTCGCGACTCTTAATTTCTCAGATATTCCAATACACGGAATGCAAAATTTCTGCAATGTTTTTACGAGTGTCTAATGCCTGTTATTATTTTGAGCGGTTAGTGTTATTGAAAATTAATTAAATGATCCCATTTAATAATTTCTGCACCCCTTGCGTCATATGCATCACTAACTGTACGGTATAAATTTGCTGAAATGAATAATATGTTTCATAAAATCGGTTTATTCAAGCGTGATATGTGTCAGTTTGTGTGTTTCGGTTCAGTGAATTGCGACAGTGGACATGTTGCCATGTTTATCTCTTCATTTTAAATCTATTTTCTTCGTGGCCTGTTCCAAACACAGAACAAACATTTATGCCTGCAAGAACTGAGGGTACGCGGGCCTGGCGGGTACCTGGAGAACCACATTACACTGTTACAAACAAAAGGGACAACAACAATATTAAGACAAGCGCAGTCGCTTTCCTTGGAACGCTTCAGTGTGGATTAGTGAGGTTAGGTTAATCAACGGTTACATAAATAACGGGATTTTCGTTTCTGCCCATTCGTTCGATGTCAACACCAGAAGAAAGAGTTGTGTGATAAGAGAAGAAGATAAAGGACTGTGGATGAAGGGACGGAGACACGTGTCTCTGTTTATATTGTCCGGCCAGCCGTCGTGATTTCCCACAAGGCCACTAAATGTTTTAAAAGCTCCATCGATCACTGCACTACAGAGCGTAGGACTCTTCAGATAGCTTCAGTCACTGATGGAGCGTTCTGGAACAAGGCACGTTCCCACAGTGAATGTTTACTTTCAGTTTTATATTTAGAATTCGTGGCGTAAATGCATTTCTGAACTAGTTTCGATGGATAGTGTTCGTCGTCTTGTCAACTTCTGCTGCCTGTTAAACTGAGTTCGAAGAATCGCAGATTATTAATTTTCATTAATAATGTGTAATGTAATGTTTATCAAATAAAATGAAGTCACATTAAGCTTTGTTGATTTTTGTAATTTGTGTAGGGACAAATACTTTGACTGTTTTCGGACACTGGTTCTGATTCCTTCAAATCAAAATTTTCTGCCCTGAAATTACCTCATAGTGGCGGCCCGAGAAATTCAAAATTTATTCAGTATATTTTCACAGCTTTCACCGTTAGGCTTATGCAATATATTAATAAGTGTTTTCTGTCATATTTCTTTCTATTACCGAAATGCTGATGGACATTATTTAACATTCTGAGCGGAAAAAAAAAGATGGGGTTCTACAGCTTACTGGACGAAAAATATTTGGAAACAAATTTACGAAGCCAGGACCATGAAGCATATTATGACAACTTAGTAAAGTTTCACTTTAGAGATATTCATTTTTAATTCCAAAACATCTCTATTTTATAAAAAGATACATCTTTCATGGTGTCATGTTCCATCATGTCATCTCCAGACCAATATATAGTATAATAACCTACTTCGTAATCTGTTTTCTACTGGATATTCTATTATATTATGTATTATTTTCTATTGTAAACTGTGTTAATATTATTTCAAATTGAGCCATTATATTGTGTGTCTTGTTAAATTGTACTTATTTACGTTATTAATTATTATCTTATGTTGTGTTTTGTTTTTATTTTTTATTATATATATATTTCAGATCAAAGTAGAATTTATTTGTGTTGCACGATACTAATTTATAACCTTATTTAAATTGCCAAAACAATTCTAATAAATAGATATCGGGTTATAACACTTGTTTGTGTAAGTTCACTGCGATGATGTGGTTCGAATACGTGGTCCTGCTTTTATTGTTTTTTCTGGCAGTGTTAAATGCCGTAGATATTTGGTTGTAGTTGCATGGAAATTGTCTGCAGTCTTCCTAATGTTGTATTGATGTTATGTGTTTTTGTTGTTGTATGTTGTATTGTTTATTTATTATATTTACTGAATGTGCACTACAGTAGCACAGAATGTTTTAGTTAAACACAACGTGTAATTTTATTCAAACATTTGACAACGATAATGAACATTAACTTATTGAATTTTTTTGGAATGATAATATTTTGTCGTATTCACTTACAGCCTTCTGCATTAAGATAAATTGTTTTCTGAGATGTTGTGTTATGTAGTTGTTCACTATCGTCCTGATAATGGAGGCGCCAAGCACCTCTGAAACGTCGGTAAACTTCTACCAGAGTACATGGCGCAACCGTCGTGAGAACTCGCCAGCCTTCGTCTTGTTTATCCGACGTGCCGTGTCGGAACGCTCCATTTTATCAACAGTCAACTTTTCATGAATCCGAATGAATCAGAGTCCCCTACCACGCCCCTTCGACATTTTATGTACCCCGTTGCCTTAGATTTCTTTGTTATTGGCTTAGATTACACGAGTGCGGTTGTACTTTAATTTGCTGACGGAAGTTTATAATGTCTTAGAATTTATTGATTTGTTTTTATTAACATTCCAAGTGAAAAGAGAAAGAAAGTGGTTATTTCTAGGGAACAAAAACCCGATGGCTAAGTAAAGGCGACAATATGCAACCAGTAGCTGAAGAGAATGTTGTCGGCCGTGTTACCCTCGTCTTTTTCATTAGTATTACGTATTATCCAACATTTTCAATTATCCGACCATTCTAACAGTCCCTTTCAATTACACCTCAACTACACTTATTATTTATTTATTTATTTAGTGTTCTGTCTGAGGACAGGTCCATATGAACAGGATCCTTCCATCCTTTTCTCGGACTGGGACCTGTTCATATACGTTCTTGGCAGATGATCCAGAAGTGGTTTGCCATTGCCTTCTTCTGTGTGTGAATGGAGTAATTGTTGGGATGCCACGGAGGAAAACTCCGTGTTGCCTAGACCACGGCCTTGCCCAACACAAGTTATAAATTCGGGCACCGCCGGGAATCGAACCCGAGACCCCAGGATTACAAGGCCAGCGTTCTAACCGCTAGACCACCTCATCTTATTATTATCAAGTGTTCTGTCTGACGACAGGTCCATATGAACAGGATCCTTCCATCCTTTTCTCGGACTGGGACCTGTTCATATACGTTCTTGGCAGATGATCCAGAAGTGGTTTGCCATTGCCTTCTTCTGTGTGTGAATGGAGTAATTGTTGGGATGCCACGGAGGAAAACTCCGTGTTGCCTAGACCACGGCCTTGCCCAACACAAGTTATAAATTCGACCCCGAGACCCCAGGATTACAAGGCCAGCGTTCTAACCGCTAGACCACCGTGGCGGTTCAACCACACTACAAGTACATAATTAAAATTTGTGAGAATTAAAATATTCATAAATTCTCACCGTCATTATATTTACAGTCTTTAACATACAAAAGGATATTGACCCTTCAAATTCCAATGACAACGACGTGTCCCACCTGCTTCAACTATTTATAAGTCGACTTTCTGTATTTACGAGTTTCGTGTCTTTCTCAGTGTGACCTTTAACACCGTTTACCGATTAATCTTTGTGAATTTGAGTTTCGACTTCAAAGGGTTAATAAAGATACGTGGTTTTAGGCGTTCTTAAAGTGGTTTTTTAACACCACTGCTCAAATACTTCTTCATGTTTTAACCCTTGAACTTGTACATTTTATATTTTTTTTTTATATCTTAATTGCATCATGCTTGTGTTCCTCAATACAATACTTTTATTTTCCGTCGTTACACAAGCTTGTTGTTCAAAATCATATAAAATTTCACATAATGTAACAATTTTATGTGAAATTTTATATGATTTTGAACAACAAGCTTGTGTAACGACGGAAAATAAAAGTATTGTATTGTACATTTGAATACCAATTTCGAGATTTGACTACATTGGCTTGCAGCTGGACTTTTCCTGTGAGCTTCCTTTCTTTCCATCCTCAAGTCTTATGAGCTAATGGAAGTGACGCCGTGTCCACTTTCAATTCGGTTTGAAATTGGCTTCGCATAATTGAGAGATCTCCCGCTCGTAAACCGTGGCACCGCCGTCACTCATGCATTTCTTAACATGACCTTCCACTTGGTGCTCTTTGCGAGTTCTCAAGGATAGGGCGTGATCAGCAATAAGGCAATGTGTACTTTGCCAGCGACAGATAATTCTATTGTTTGACGAAATATATTGAAACTTTATATAAATAGCAAATATATTGTTTTGTCGAATTATAGAATTGTTTTAATATAAATTTCTTACCTCAGAGTTCAGTTGTAATTCCGATTCAGACCCAAGTACCCACTGACTACTGCAACGGTGTTTATTTAGGGACAAAGCAGTTTCTGCTTTCAAAGAAATGGGCGATTTAGGATTCAAGGAGGCAATTTAATTTGCCAGTCAAAGAAAAAAAAATGAATGGTAGTGATGAGAGGAGACTCGAATCTGCACACATTCGATATCTCAGTTACTGAATGGAATGGCAATGCAATATGGCAGCTTTACTCAGTATTACGTACCTCAACTACTTTTGCGCAGAATTCCCTGTTTTTCTCTTGGCGTGTAAGTGAAGACATAATATTCTCTGTTTTGAAATTCACAAGCAACAGAGACCACCATAGGTAATGGTATAACTTGTTACCACTCGTGTTTTATACGTGGTGCGTTTAGACTTTTGATCTCCGTTGGCAGCCCAACTATTCCGACTATCCCTCCGTTCATGCAGATAATATTGAAACGTATTAAACTGGGCCAAGACCGCATTCTCCCTTACTCCCCTTTGTTCATATTGAACAGTCTTTCAATCATTCATCGCTGTATACGAAACTGCGCCAACCGACCAACTCTCTGGTAGCTGAAACTGAAGTTTCGACCCTGCCAGTACCAAGGCACTCGACAAGAATCTGAGCGTTACATCCTCGAAATCTTCTGTCATAATTCCTGTCTTAAACCCGGTACTCTCAGGATCTACCTGTTTATCCACCAGAATTCTATTATTCTATGCCTCACAATAAGAGCTACACGCACATAAAATATGCAGTGTTATTAAATAAACAACCAAACATTTTCTGAGTTTTCAAATCGACAGAATAAAGTACGAAAATATAGATTCGTGTATGTGTAATATCTCGATTAGTAGAACATTTAAGTCGGTGAAAACCTTTATCAAACTTCAGAGCATATTTTAATTTATTAATTCAGAAGCGCAAATGTTTTTGGATCAGTTAGTATACCATGACGTCCTTTGAATGCACAAGACAAACTGCGACAACTGTGGCTATTTCTCGTCGCATGGAGCGATCCTAGCGGACAATAGCGGTAATTAATGAACGGTCATTGTAATGGCGACTGCGACCCAAATCTGTGTTTAAACACGGATCGAGGGGATCTCTGTCCCTACGGGGCCCGTCCTAATCAACCTGTGTGGGATTATTGACAGTGCTTCTGTTGTTATGGAAATCAAATATCCCTAGTGCAACAGTAACTCTGTTATTGTCACGAGGGCCAATTTGAAGGGCTCGGAAACCGGCCAGTAACACGAGCAAAATGTTGAATAATATTTAAATCTTATTGGCTATATTTTTATGTTGCTGTGACCAAAATGCCTAAAATACCAAAAAGTATTTAAAAATAAATGCGTTCGTATTTTCACAAAACTCACGTATAAAATATACTAAATCAGGTGAGATTTAAGTCTCTCACGGCGGTGTATCTGAAGATGGCTGTCGTCTGGGATATTGCGCCGTGTAGTCTGGTAGAGGTGCCTACTGCCTCCATAATCAGGGCGATATCGCTCTCACATGGCGCAAAATCTCAGAACACAATAGTCTTCATAGAAATGTATCTCTTATCCATAAGTGAATGATTTCGTCCCTCTTCCGTGGACACTCGACAGCAAACAGACACACGTCGTGAAAGCCATTAAGGAGTATCGACGTAAATATTCTTATAACGTGTGTTGTTATTTAAATGCATGGCACGCCATGAGGAAAGTAGAGCGGTTTCTTCCACACCAAATAAAAATTATCTGAGAATATTTTTAAATGTTCCAACTTTGTTTTCGTTAGTGAAACAAAGTGAAACCGTATTCGGAAATTCAAAATTTTGCGGGTTGTCTACTGCCGGTTTGGACAATTGAATAGGTCACTTTAAAAAGAACACGAGTCCACAAAACTCACTTTAGAGGAAACTTTAAAAAAATAATTCTTACAAATACCTTATTTCATCTTATTTTTTTAAAAAATAAAGTTATAGTTTTCATATAAAGTTACAAGCTGAAGTGATGATTGAGTATATGATGCAGATTGAAAGGAAGGCGCCATCTTGGGTAGCATCACTGCAGATATTGTAATTAGGTGGAACAAATTCAAACAGAATTTTGGTTCAGAAACAAAAATTGTAGAAAGTATGCACAGATATTAGAATGACATGAATTCATCTACTTTCATTTGAGGTTCTCACTACGCTAAAGATGTCTTTGTTCTGGGTAGTAACTTCGTTGGTGTCAGGAAGTCTACACGGTGTGCATCAAGTAGCGTGCTGATTGGATAGGGATTTTACAATTCTACCTGTTCCACAGACATTCTGTGGAGCGTAAGGTTTGGTAAAACATTATTACATTGTGGATAAAATAAGGAATGCCCGTAAAAAGTCGGCAGATTGGGACGCGGCCACATTGTTCCACAGTCTACAGCAATTACCCATTGTTCAGGCGACAATAACTCGGACCTGAGCGTTGTTTGCAATTCCACGAAAATGTTTACACAAAAACAGATTAATTCTTTTTACTATTCAGACAAAAGCTAGTCAGGCGTTCGTGTGTTTATCTGCGGGTTTTATTGTTACGATTGCCCGGTTTCAAGGCTGCGTGAATTCATTCCCTCTCTCACCGCGTGGTGCGTGAATGTCGAGACAAAAGAAGGGCTTGATGCGAGCTTTCAAAGAAATGAAACACGACGTAATTGTTGTTGTTATTGTAACGGACGCGAAACCTTATTTCATTATGGTACAAAAACTTTCAAAACCCGTATATAGACAACTTTCCATGAGTCTTGTTTTCACTGACTGTGGATACGTATCGTTAGGAGGAGACTAAATTCCGGAAATGCTTGCTACTTCTCAGTTCAAAATATTTTGTCTTATTTCTAAGAACCTGAAGATTAAAGTATACGAAAGAATAATCTTGCCTGTTGTTTTGTATGGGTGCGAAACATGGTCTCTCACTCTGAGGGAGGAACACAGATTGCGGGTGTTTGAGAATCGGGTGTTGAGGAGGATATTTGGGCCTAAGAGGGAAGACGATGGGGCGTGGAAAAAACTGCACAATGACGAGCTTAAAAATCTGTACTCCTCCCCCAGTATTGTCAGGGTGATTAAGTCGAGAAGAGTGAGATGGGCGGGACATGTAGCGCGCATGGATGGGACAAGAGGTGTGCACCGGGTACTGGTTGGGAAACCTGAAGGGAAGAGACCGCTGGGGAGACCTAGAAGTAGAAGGAAGGATAATCTCAGGCGGGATTTATGGGAGATAGGAGCTGAAGGAAACTGGATTTTGTTGGCCTAGGACAGGGTCCGGTGGAGGGCTTTGGTTAATTCGGTGATGAACCTTAAGGTTCGGTAAGCCATCTAGTTAATTAGTGGGTATGTATCATCTCGTTGCAGTTTGCTTGAGTGGTACGCTGTCGGTGCTTAAAGTGAACGCTTATGTCTGTACTTCTATGAGTCGACAAGTTTAATATCCCACAACTATTTAAGAAATTTGCAGTCCTTTTGGTACAGGATGTGAGGGTCGAATTCTGTTGTGTTTCGTATCCGTCCCACAGAACTTCCATTTTCTATGATGCTTAAATATCGATGTCCTCACAAACTTTTCGTCGTGTCAGATGAAATCTCATTAACACATGCAATTTTTACTTTAATAGTGTCTTACAAGTATAATGCATCACTAAAGTAGCTACACGGTATAGAATCCTTTAGAAGCTGACAGTGTCTCAGCTAATCATTATTTTGTCTTTTATGGAACCGGAGGTTTTATTTCAGTGCATTTGTTCATTTCTTAATCTGTGATTCGTCTGGTTATTCCTCTCACCATCCTGTTCTTTCATAATGTGAGACGAATAAATATCAGAGGAATACAAAATAACCTTGGGCCGTGTTTCACGAAGTCCGTTTGCTGTTCTATCGCCTAGAAGCGTACACTTTATACACGTCAGAGTTCAGTACACTGGACGGGAAGTTTGAAGACGCTGCTACGCAACTGACGTGTCTATCAGGCCGGCAGTCTTGCTTATAAGATAAGCCGAAACAGTGGGATTGCTGATAAGGAGTTTGAGAACTTGCGCGCTATCTGCTGGCGTTATAACGAGCTTCGTAATACTGTTTTCCAAAACTTGATGCTGTGCAGAACGCAGGAAAATTGAACTAGCCGCGTCGTTTTCGCTTACAGCAAACCGTTGTAGGGAAACATGTAATGTGACGGCGTTTTCTCGACCGCAGAATCGCAGACACTGGAAATCAAAGTGTGTTTGTGACTTTGCGAAGGAAACAAACAATGTCACACCAGAAGATATGGCTGTAGTGAGTACGATATTCTGTCATCGCAAAGTTTTGATACACTGATTGATGCACAATGGGACTGATCAGGTTTTGACTGATAAAATAGTTTATCTTTTAGAGTAGCTTACTAATACGTATGACTGTATGGTTGCGGTGAGAATTTCAACAAAAATAAATAAATAAATGATCATAAGGAAATATTAAAAATCAAGAACGCTAACATGGCTGTCTTCTGGATTGGTGCGCTGTGGGGCTTCGGAAAGGATTAAAAGAGAACTCAAAATTTCGTTAAAAATGTGTCTTCGAGCCAGGTTATAACGACACGAAAAACAGTGTTCAAAAAAGTTTAGTCATTTGAGGAAGTAGGTTAAACTACAGAATGTAAGACAGATTAATGCAGACGATGTAATTGAGGTAGGATTTGAAACTGGTTGAATTTCAGGAAAGAAACAAGTTATGAATTGTAACCCTTCGGCTATGACAACTCTGCTTGGTTAGCTATTCTGTATCAGGTGCTTGACGGATACTTGCATGTGAGGGGTTGGGGTAGACAGGCGAGTGACTTGCCAGAAGTAGGATGGGCTAACTGAAGGATAGAAGAGCCATGATATCCCGATGTCTGATCTCTTAAACACTGGAATTCAACCTGGGGTACGCGAAGACATCTTAGGGGGTATGTGAAATTTAAAAAAATATATTATTTTATGATAAACACTGAATAATCAGGAATGTAATTTATTTAATTTATTTTGGATGTAGATTATATATTACGTATAACTTGAATTATACACCAACAACTTTGGGGGCACAAAGTTGAAGAGAAATTATATCTGGGGGTACGCGAACAAAAAAGGTTGAATACCACTGTCTTAAACTACAATTCAGCTGTCAGGGGGCAAGTCTTCGATGTCTTCCTCTTTCTGAAAGCACGTCATGATAGCGAATTCCAGTCTACGTTCCAGAATGTCTTCCTGCCATCATGAAACCTTCCCGTAAATGAGGAGAAACAGTGTTCTTGGACTTTATTTTATTAAAAGCTGTATCTTTGAGTTGCCGTGCTCCAGGATCGAAGTGGGACATCTTGGACGGCGGCAGAACTCGACGCTTAGGTAACAATTCTGCCGCGGTGTGTCCGTTACTGACTGTGGATTTTCAAGTCGTGAATGCCACATTAAACATTATGTACCGTTTGAAACGAAACCCAACAATCTGGTACTACGGTAGGAAAATTAAGTCGAAACCCCGTGACATGGAAGTCAGACCACTTCTCACACCAGTTATAAGAGCTGTACGGGAGCGAACATGATGTATTCACGAGTACTTATTTCCGTGAGCTTTTTTCAAAGAAAAAGTTTATTCGAATAACCCATGAAACTTGGAGGACATGAAACACAGTATTGAACAGATTATTGAAAAAATTAACGCAGAAAAATTTGTACATGTCTCACGAAACACTAAAAAGCATAAGTAATCATGAGAGGTTATTTGGTCTGAATTTTTTTTTCACGTCGATATAATTCAGTTCCATGTGTGCGCATTATACAATGGGGCCCGCCTCTACACGGGACAACGCGTTGTTGCAGGTTCTGTGTGGGCGACCGCTTCTACCTGTGTGACAACAAGATCCTCTGCGAGTACGACTACGAGGAGAGACTCATGTTCGCCAGCATGGCGTACAACCCTCCAAACTTCGCACATCTTAAGCTACAGACCAGCCATTTACCGGTGAGTAAACCAGCACCTATCGAATATCTTCGCATTCCGCTGTGATGACATGTTAACGTTCCACGCCTCTCTCGCAGACGACCTCGCTGAACGGTGCCTCGGCGGGTTTCCGAACATCCAGCATGACTCCGCCGTTGACGGGTGACGTGAACAACAACTATACCGCATCGTTGCACCTAGGCGCCGGGAGGTGAAACTAGCAGCGACAAGTGCTGCCATCTCCAGAGAGACGGACTGGCTGACTGAGTTTCAGGCCCTCGTACAAACCACCGGTAATGGCCGCTGGTTTCCATGATGTCCGGGCCACTGACATGTGTCTTTGCCGCAGGATTACCGACATTTTGAGTGATTAGAATATGGTGCCTAGAAAAAAGAACGATTAGCATAGAATTGAAGCTGATATCGAAAGACTTACTAAAATATTTACTCTTCCTTTTTCTTCCAAAATAATCTCATGATAAAGTCTCGATATGGTTAAAATTTCGGTGTTATAAAAGTGGCAAAACTCTCCCTAGAATCACACGTACCTTGTTATAAAATTCGGATCGGGCCATTCACTATTTACGTGTTCATTTGTCCAAACGCGCTGTTACTTAATTTCATGTACTTCTGTTTCAGAAGTTAGCGTCAGGTCAGTTTGACAAAGAATATCTATCGCACTTCAGTGTGTAAATACGCCGTATTTTACTGCCATCTTTGGTCACTTCAGTGTACTTTGCAGTAACAGCTTACGGCGTTCTGAGTGTTCTTTCACGTAAGTTCAAACATGCAAACGAAATAAATGAATATTTACGAAATATTATTGCGTCTGAACGAGATTAAGTGGAAACTTCAGCGAGGTACCATGACAATTTAGCCTTCAGAGGTCTGTATATCGCCAGTCCGTCTCTAATAGATACATTTTAGTGAAAACAACCGCGTAGTGACGGAAGCAGTCACAGACTCAATATAACTGAATTCTTCCACAATTTGAAACCATAGAAACGGCCGGTGCTTTGGTAAAGCATTGCAGATGTGCAATTGTTTCCACAGAAGAACAATTATATGTATTTTAAAACTTTATTCTTAGCCGTAGATTTTCGCGGCTGGAGTTCAGTAAGTAACTACAGCTTTACGGCGAGAGCCGCGTCGAATATTTCGTATTAACCGACGTTTCGGTAAACATTACAGATGTCATTTTCAAGGTGGGGTCATTTCAGAAGGCCTTGAAAATTGCAGGAGAAATATTTTCAAAAACGATGGATTCAGTATTTTAAGTATGGGCCTACGTTTCACAGAGTAAGGTGACGTAGGCTTAATAACTGGTCATGATTAACGTAGTTGTTATGACCGCGTTTTGGTATAGGCGTAATAATTTATAGATGTATTCTACAACATCATGAGCAATTCTGGTGGTCCGTTGAGCACAAGTTTGGTTACCGACGCTGAGGAACGTAACGTGATTATGACGTAAGAATGTGTTCTGACCAGTGATGTTCCGGCTGAAGTATGAGCAGGACGATCTGCACGTTTAGAAGATATTCTTACAACAAAGATTGGTTGCATTTGTAATTTCAACTTAATTCTCACAATCTTTGCATTTTGTTTAATGCTCTAGCACAGTATTTATTCGTTCGAAATTTTGACTTATTAGAATCTCCCGTAAAATTCACAAATATGTTTTTTTCCTAAGGCGTATAAATTTCAACATATTTGAAGCGATAGATTAGACAGAATTTTTAAAATTAAGTTAATATTGAAGTACTGTTTTATAGATTTTTACCTGTAGGCCTATAAATATATATATGTTTAAATTTGTTGTAGTTGTAATAGCCATAATTAAATCTAATGCATTATTACATCTAATGGGCGAAAGATTTACATTAAAACAATATACAGAAACAAGGCTTCTGTGAGCTTGGTCCGTATTAAAATAGCGATTAGCTTGTTTCCTTGAACGTATCATTCTCCATTACACTTGATTTCAGGGACGGGAATCAATCTGTTCTTATATAAACTGGTCTGTTGAAACAATTGCCTGTCTGCTGCTCTCAGCGCCACGTTCGACTGTGTTTCTACAAACGTTCCAAGTTACTTGTGTTTTCTGACTGTCAGATGTTTGTACAGTGATTTGCCTGTACATACGAGTATCTTTTTTCATGGTGTGGAAGATTCCACCCAATTTGTAGGACGTACAAGTACGCCAAGCTGAGAATTTAAATGTATCGTGGTATATTTTAGTCATTGAAACCAAAGAGACAGAGAGAGAGAGATGAATCAATGTAGGCCAGCCTGTGTGTGTACACCGAGGCCTGTGAGTCTGTGTGTAGAGGCGCTGAGGTCGGTGTCACCAAGCAATGTTCACAAGCTGCTGATGGCGTTTCGAGTAAACATTGCCGAAAAAGACTAGCACCTTGGTAACCAGAAGAGAAGTGTGTTCACCGCGTTCATTGGCATGGTTACACGCAATGTTCTAATCCTTGTTCCCGCCAAACACTTAAAACTGCTTCTAAATTTATTTACACAACAGTACAGCTGTGATCAGCGGTTATTTTGTGTGTGCAGATAAGGTACAGTTCAACGCGTGTCCATGAACGTGTTAATAAAGTTTGATGAGCTGAGTCAATTCTGGACAAGAAATCAGAAAAAGACGCAGTGTTTATAAAAATAGACGGAAGATGGTACAAGTTAAAACACGCCACAGAAATCATTGATACGTCTTGGTCAAGAGACCGGAATCTCGAAATCGCCAGCAGTTGAAGCGATTAAACAGTGAATTTTAACTTATTTAATTAGCACAGACAACGATTGCGTATGCAGGGACGTAATTTTAAGCACCTTTTCAAGGTACGTTAATTTTTTTTTTATTTCTCTCGTATGGGGAAAAAATCTTGTAGCGCTTGGCGTTTGGTCATGCAGTTCCTGCCGGCAGTCGGGATGAGAGTGTTGTGTTTGACGATGGCAGTAGACGCACTGTAGAAGGTAGTGGTCTATCGCGGTTTTGCATGATTCTCAGAATAGAGAGCGTTTATTTCCTTAAATATAATTTGCAAGTTTATCTTTGTAACGGAGATGTGTCGTGTTTCCTTTTATACACGAACTGAAAGTTTAATAATTCCTTCGAGGAACTTAATGCTTTTAAAGTTTTTAGACATTTACCAGGAAAAATCCAACATCAGGAAAGCGACTTCCCAAGTCGAGGTTCCAATCCCGTTAAAACTAAACACACGATTGGTTTTCGTGGTTGCATCTGAGGGCATTTTGCAGTCATGATGACGATAATATAATATCAATAATAATGAATTTTCTCGCTAGTGAACTGACCTGAAATGAAGCTGATCATTCACCTTGATTAGTGGCTGAATTAAAAATGTGTTTTGCCTCAATTGTCCCTTCTATAACTTCATGGTCCGGTGCAAAAGTATGAATCGTTCATTATCTTAATAACAGAATATAATAAAGAAGTGTTGATGAACTGTCTATCGGGAATTGGTTGTTGACAGAATAGCACGGATTCAGAGTGTCTTGAAGGGACAAAGTACAAGGAAAATTACAGGCAACATTTCAAACTGAAAATGTGATTTTCAAAGAAATTCTTTAATTAAAAGTTGAATAAAACGTCATTTCCCGTCATTCTATACGGGATCAGTGAATTGTCGATGTGTGGTCCCTAGAGTGGGCGATGTTATTAGACGTTTCAATAACAATGCTTTCTGAGTTCAACTTCAGATTTTTTCTTCATTCATCACGAATACTTGTCGAGTAATACAATAATAAACGATACCTGTACCTAATAGCCACATGAAGGTGCATGGAGGCCCTGGAAATAAGGCTCCACGCATTCTTCAAGAAAGGGATATTGGTCGGCTTCAAGTTGTGGTAACAGCCTATGTTACCGAATAGCCGGTTCAGTGAAGTGAATATTTCACCGGGATCAAACACCGGAAGCCCAGTCCATAATTGAAATATTTAATTATGCCTGTTTCTGGTGTTCTTGAATGGAATCTTAATTTGTTTCTCGAAACAATAGACATCTCTGGTCTGTCTTGAAGTTTAGAAACCGTTAAAACCAAATTAACGATTGGTTTAATACGGTGATGGAAAATGAACCGTAATTCATGTACCGTGAAGTAGCTTGGTGGTGCCGACATATTTGATAAGTGTTCCACTCTGTAGGCTAACTGTAAATAAATTTGTCTTGAGAAGTGATCACAATCAATTATGTGTATACTGCATAAATAAATGGAATATCTTCTTAGTACACTCATGATAAAGTGTTTTTATTTCTATTTACCTCAAAGTTCTTTTCTCACAGGAGAATCGTGCGGATTTGCAGCTTCCAGTCCTGCCATACTATTCACTTTTAACACGAATATCCCTACGATTTCTCTTGGTGCAGATCTCGACAAAAAAAAATCACTTATTAAAGTAATTGCTTTGAGACTGTGGGAATAATTACATTTACGGCATCTAGAATACACGAAGAACCAATAAATGATTACAAAATTATGGTGGAAAACCCAGCGGAAAGATACCACTTAAAGATCTGCGTATCACATTAAAATGTATCTCGTAGAAAATATGAACCCAAGGGGTTACTGATTTGAGTTAGGCAAGGGTCGAATGCAGTACTTTTGTACTAACGGAGGTTAAACCTCGGGTTCCATAAGGGCAGAGAGTATTATGATTAAATATGTATCTATCAACAGCTGAAATTATTACAGGCCCGCCTATTCAAATGTTCTATAAAACGTGTCCGTATTTTAGATGAATGTTTATCGCACGCCTGTAATTCAAGTTGTACCATAAGCAGTCGTTCTTATATCCCGTTTCATACTCTGTATCCATAACAAATATTTTAATAATTTCCTCTAATATCTCACACGTTGCAGCTACTCATAATCAAACAAGACGTTTAAGGTGATTTTACGACGTCTGTCCAAAAAGTATCCGACCATATTTTTTCCCGCGGTAAGTAATGGCCAAAGGGTGGGTAAACTGAGCGTAGTGGTAGAAGGGACTTTGATGCGCATGCGTGATGTTTTGTTGTTGGGCTTATAACAACTACAAAAATTCTGTTATCGAGGCATGTAGCACTCAAGTTGAACCCTGATCCCTCCCCCCCTAATATGAATAACGTGAAAAGGACTTACGTAATTTCTAGAAACGTCCCATTTGACTTTATGGCGCAGCCGGTTCGGAGCTGCCGGACTACCGGCTGTCTTGAGTGTAAGGAAAAGTGACGTAAGGGAGACGTGGTTTGTTGCCCATGTGTCTCGTGTCTAACCATAGGCAACGCGTTACTATGAAGGACAACACGTACACGACATGGAGCTTGGACGACGCTATCAGTGGTACACGTTAATAGATATTTTTGTTGTGGGTACTAATTATTTTCTCGAAATCAGTGACAAGACAAAACTGTGGTGTGGTCGGAATAGTTACCGAGCGAGCCCCTCAGTAAAATTGGCAAAAAAACTTTTTTTTTAATTCAGTGTTCTGTCTTACGACAGGTCAATTGCTCTGCCCAAAAAGAGCTCTCCAGTTTTCAGAAAACATATAAAGCGAATAAAATTACGATAGTTCCTTATCATTGAAGTAGGGTAGGCTGTATTAAGTTTTGTCGAAATATGTTCAAGGACCCGAAAGACTTAAAATTTCACTTAGGTTTTAAAATTAAGTTTTCCTTAAAATTAACTCAACCAAAGCAAATCAAAAGCCTGGTATATCTGATATCTGAGGTTCTCGTAGAGTTTAAAATGTAGGTTTTTGTCTTCTTTGTCATGGCGCCGTGGGCAGTTACAAACGTTTCGGAGGAAATTATCGTTCCTATCTTCATCCCAGAAGACCACATTCTACAAATTTTGTGTGCGTCTATCATATTGAGTTTTATCAAACCAATAGGTTCGTAGTTTAAAAGAAATTTTCCAAACGCCGCACCTAAACATCTAGAAATAGTCATTTTAGAAACGGTCACCCATCCCCATTCGTACATTCTTCTAAGAACGGTGTCCGTTTATACCAGTCCTGGCCTCCGCGGAGACGAGTTTCAACTGTTCATGACGTCACTGCAGCTGCCATCTTGTTACGCTTCTTGTGTGCTCAATTCCCGGCTTACTCTCGGACGGAGCGTTCGTCACACGAACTTCAGGGTCGTTTCTTGTTGTGGTCAGATGGCGCAAGGTACATATTTGTGATTATTATTAATCCTCTCTGCTACAACGCTTTGCAACAGATTAGTGCCTGAAAGTGTTTATTGCATGAAGTGTTTAACGACCGCAGGACAAATTGGAAGACATGAAGTTTACTTCAACGAAGTTTGAGAGGTAAGACATTTGTCTATATAAATAACCTTGAAATGTAGTAATATATTGGAAAAATACCAATGACCAGGTTGTGTTAAGGTTTTTGATTCTGGTTAGAATATTATTTAGGACTGAATTTGTCTGATTCAGTGATCACAAGCCTTTATAACATTAAAACTAATGATAATGTTAAATAACATTCACTGCCTTCACTTATCCAAGTGCTGAGATACACAAAGCAAAACACACCACTTGATTTGTGTGGTTATTATTAAACTTAAACGCTTCGGGGATAATAAAGTAGATTACAGTTGTTTAAGAGAGAAGTACTGAGGAAAATATTTACACTTCACAACGATTAAGCCAGCAGTTTAGGACATTACATTACGAGTATCTGAGCGATTGGGTGTACACGTAGCCTAAGGAATTGTGGATAGACGAGATCTGAGGTTCTCACGGATAAGATTATTATGATGGCTGTTTGATGGGTTGCGCTGTGTAGTCTGGTAGAAGATTACCGACGTTTCAGGGGTGCTTGATTTTTCCATCATTAGGAATATCGCCCTTATAGTGGGTAATTCTTGAATAATGCTAGATACCGAAAAAAAACATAAGGATAAGACTGAAATGACTATTAAAGATAAAAATTCTGATAATGACAGGCAGATGGAAGACTTGAGATCGTGTCCAGTTACAAGGTTTCTTTTATTAGCGGTATTAAACTTCCTGGTATTGCTATTAAAGAGCTGAATGTTTTAATGAACACAGCGGAAGCGTTTGTTACACACTGAACAATCCCAAATTGGCTCTGTACCTACGCGCTACGCTGTGATGGAGTATGAGGTCATGGAGGTGTATTTCCGTGCATTCTTAAACTAAGTGCTAGATGAAGATGGGCAATCATCTTCAGACTACGGCCTCTTAATCCCCCCGAAGCCATCGTTTAGGAGGCTGGGTGGACCGCAGAGCCATTCAATAAGCGATGGCATATGACGAGAATCAAACCCCTGTCTTTCAGTCCGCAGCTTCCCGGCTCCAAGTGAACGTTCAAATGATTCACACGTTTAATTTTAAGGTTTCAAGAAAATGAGAAACTTCTCGGCCTCCAATCTGATAGATTGTAAGTGTTTATATTTTTACTCGTTCATTATGTAATTTCTGCGCTGACCGCAATGTGAAGTACGGATAATCATGTATTGAACACTAGTGGTCTAATTGAATACAGTGTTTCAGTGTGAAAGAAAAAACTTCTTGACAAAGAAAACATTTGGTCGGTGTTCCTGAAACCAGCATGGCTCACTTGAGTTGTACACCTCAACGCCTCTGCCACAAAGTGACATCACCGTCATGTTACTTGAGAAATCCTATCCGCGTTGTCATAAAAGCGCTTCGTCACGCGCCAGTTGTATTTTACTTCTATCGGGGGATTTGCGAACCATTACACACACGTACGTATCGAGTTTACAAAACGCTCCGGTAGAGACGGCTTTCCGTTATACAAATGCCTATCGTTCAGCGTAAAGAGGGCAATCGAAACAGAACTGTAATTACAGAATTATCGAGTCCCAGTAAACCTAGTGTGTCTGTCTGTCTGTCTCATATTCAGGATCGATTTCTGAACACTGGCTTCACGTATTGTATTGACTTCGACTGGAAATGGTGTGGGTGCGTTGCTAGGCAACTTTATGAATTGTTACTGTCGGATCGTGGTTATTTGTCTTATTACGTCGTAAGCCGATTTCTCTGCTGGCAGGACAAGGCCTTGTGTGCAGCATCACTTTAAAAACGTCATTTGTTCTCAAATGTAGTACAATAATACCATACAATCACTAAATGCACTTGCCAATGATGTGGCACATTTTAGGATCCTGAAGTATTTGGCGATGTATTTTAAGCCCACTGTAATTTTATTTATTTTATGCGGTAACAGACTAAATAAATGTGAATACTTTGTTTTAATTTATATTAGAACTTAGCTATTTGTTCTTTCTTTATCAAAATACCGTAGTTATAGTTTGTGTCACTGCTCTATGTTGTTGTACGTACATTTTAACGAGGTTATAGGCGTTGTCGATATATTAAATGTTTCGATTCTAAATATTATCATCTTTAGGCCGTACGTACGTGCTTCGATTTACGTAGGCCACTGCCCTGTCAGTGGGATTATTCTGTATTACCATTAATTTTAATAAAACAATAGAATGTTGGATAAAATCTTCAAACAGAATTGTTGCGTAGTTCCGAATACTGGTATTTGTCTCATGCTACCTGTGATAGCCCAATGTAATGGTTATACAGTGCGTTAACTGGCAAAGCTGAACGCAACTGTCATTTCCCGGTTGGAACTGCATGACTCACCACCAAGTGCTTCCAGGTTTTACCGATACGAGTCAACACAAACACTAACATGTATGATTCTCAGAGCGTTGGTCTAGTTGCATTTTAAAGTCTTAATGTAAATGCTATAGTAATTATTACTCCAAATTCTCATGCGATTTGTCGCTGTCCTGTGATCGAATTCCGACCCCAATGCATAACTAAGCTCTAAGATACTCAGTTGTAAAAACGAAAAGTGTCTGTAGAGTTGGCCATGGAAATATGGTCTGATAAGGGCGCCACGTTACAACAGATTTAGCGAGTGTAAAGCGAACTAGCATTCAGGAGGAAACATGATAAAAGTTGACTGTCGGAACAAATGAAGCGAGACGGCAGAATGGCTGACACGCTCATATGGGCAACGAATATTTACACAAAATTTACCTACATGCGTTTGCGTGTTAAAACGACTCAAGTAAACGGATACATGTAAAAATCTATGCGACTATCGACTTCAGCTTCATCACATGGCTCTTCGTATTGTAAATCAAACATGTTTACAAATATTTGCTTGCTTGAAATCTCCCACATTATGAGAGAATAGTTTTATTTTAGTTTTAATGTCGTAGGAATTCTTTAATTCTGATTTACAAATTTAACTAACGCACGACCGAATCCTTTTACGTTCAATATACAAGGAGGTACTTCAGAAAACTCAGAAATCTGTCGCCATGTTTTATCGGGACGTAGAACTGTGTAGCGTGATATCACTTGCATGCCTACACATTTTCTTCAACCAATGCCACGCGAGTAGTTTTAGATTGCAAATCTACTACGGATTTTCTCGTATTATTTAAAGCAAAAATATTAAATAATTTAATACCAGGTATAAGAAGATACTAGTTGTAAGAAAAGCTATTATTTTCTTATAAAACTAGTGTCAACTGAAGGGACATAGTGAAAATTGTTTACTCTGACCAGCGCTATAAAATACCCAGCAGGGAGCTTTAACAATTTAATGACAGTATTAGTTTTCCTGTTTTATTTTCTACATATTTACATTTATTCATATTTATCTTTCCTTCCCTTCCATATTTTTTCTCATTTTTCGTATGCGAGGATTTCAAATTCTGAAGAAATAAAGAGTGTGTTACTCCTGGAGCAGACTCAGACAGCTAGACGCTGCATCTTCGTCTTTCGGTGCTCTCCGTCCAAGTTGTAGATCGTTGTAATGTCATTTAATGCAGAAAAATGCCGGCTTACAGGAACCATAAATCTGCTATCCGCTCGCCGCCTCCTGAGTCTACTAATCGCCCGTTTGTTTAAACCCTCTTCTGTCTCGAGTAAAGCCCTGGGGATTCCCCGTTAATCCTCCATTACCGTCCTTCATCGCGTACACTCCGTTCCCGCTGGTGGCGCCACGCCCGCAGGCAACACAAACAGGCATTACTCGATTTTGGTAAACGAATCGTGAAATGGACATGCGTCTTGTTTATCGTCAGGTGATTTGAACCAACTGCGTTACGAGCTACCTTCCTGAAGACGGTTCTGTCACAGCTTGAGATCTGAACTGTCCTCTGTTGGTGTTGACATTAATAATAGGATTTTAGTTTAGAACAAAAAATGTGACGTCCTCAAGCGTTCGTATTACTGATTCTTATGTAGGAAGTGTTATTCATTGTCTAGTTCTTGTAATGGAATGGTTCATCTATCCAAACTGATGCTTGAAACAACACGTAGAAACATCGAACATTGCAAACAAGTGGCTTCTTGAGGAATGGGGCTTTTGGAAAGGAGGTTGAATGTTTTGCACACACGAAGTCATAATTACGTAGGAACAAGCGAAGGGGGGGGGGGGTAAGATCTAAGGAAAAATTAAGTGCATATACACAGCCGGTCTAAAAGGGTATGAAGGTAAGGAACGGGAAGGAAGCGATGAGGAATGTAGAGGAACGGACTGGGAATATAAGAAGCGAAATGAAGAAAATAAAACTTAAAATATTTAGAGTACAGGAAGGGAAAATAAATCAAATTCAATATGAGAAAGAAGAAGGTATATCTTGTTTAACAGCGCTGCATCAGCCATAAATATTCCAATGAGTGTTATAACAAGGACACGATGGTAGTACGATGGGAGAAAACGGGCTGGGGGGGAGGGGATTTGCGTGGTGTGACTGAGGAAAAGGGAGGAAAGTAAAAAGAGAGATCCGAAGTTCTTAATCCCTGTCAGTGTAAAAACAGTTCCCAATTACACGCCTTCTCTTGCGACGCAAGTTTTTGGGAAAAAAGATACGTTGGGCGTATCAAGTAAATAATCCTATGTAAATCTTGTGAAGAAGCCTTGCTCCCTCCCACACCCTGCTCGCTATAATTCCTCCCCCTCACTAGCCTCTTACACTCCATTCTCGTTCCGAAACTTTGTAGCACCCCACCCAGCTAATATCCACAGGCGTGTAGTCACATCCGCTAGAAATGGAACACTACGTCTTCCTACAATCTAAATGAAGTCTTGCATGTCTCCTGAGAGATGTTCATCTGCTGATTCTTAATTCCCTATGTGCGTGCTCTTCGTTCCACGCACTTAAACAAAAATGGCCGAAGAGTACAAATTATCTAATGTCCTTTGCTTCGTTCTGTCATAGCTTACTCATAGGTTCCAGTCGGTACATCAGTTTTCTTCTTTGTTGACTTGAGTTACTCCTTTCGAACTCGCTTTAGAATCCTTTGTTTTTAATATCGACTGTTGACGGCGATATATCGATACCAGCAGCCTGTGCTGTGTTCAAGAGTACAAATCCCTTCCCTCCGCCGAACGGATTATTAAGAGGGCCGCTTAGTGTGGTATCCGGCCATGTCGTGACATCACACTGAGTGCAAAAGCGAAACATGTTTCGCCCATTGCAAAATCAAAGTTACATCACAGCGGGGAGGAGATTTGCGAGGCCATATTGTGGGAACAAGTCTTCAGCGAGGTGTATTGCCCATTGCAGGTTCTGACGCTACAGTCACACATCAGATTGAATAAGAATATTACGATGTGCTATATTTGATGAACCAAGGCGGTTACAGAAGTAAAATGACTTCAGGATGTGCAGAAACACTTCGAGATTTCACGTGTTCAGTGTGTGCGTCATGACGTCAAGCGACAGATGTCTATGCTGTGTTGAAGTTCTACTCTGACTTAATCCGTCGTTTGTTCAATTCGTGGTGGTCGTTCGGAGATCTTCAATTGTCACAAAGTTGTCATACCAGTGGTTTCTCCTCTAAATTTAATTGGAACCAGTACTGAACTGTAATCACAGATTTTAATTTGTGAAACCAAAGATTACATTCAGCTGTTTGCTTTTATAAATTTTAATATTATTTTTCCATTTTCTATCGGTTTTCCGAATGGCCGGTTTTGCGAGACATTCAAATTCAAGGTAGAATATTCTAAGTAAAGAAGTTTATTGCTATGAGTCGAAGTGCCAGCCGCCCAGCTCGTACGTTATAAAGTGTAGTTTCATATTTCTATTGTACGAGAACAGAACTTTCGAATGCAGAATTTGTTTGCAGCAATATCTGCTGGCCGGGTAGGCTTCTACATTGCCGGCTCTGGGCTTTTAACTTGGGTTTGGTTCAGGCGGGTGGATACGTGAATGGGATGAGCTATAAACCCGCGTCCATCGTATTGCATGACGCTACCTACGTATCCTGGGACGCCTCAGAGACACCTGTGCCACTCTTGCTGTCTTCCGACAGGGGCGCCGCAGGCGAGTGGCGGCAGAATTATCGTCATCACGTCCGGAGAAAGTTTTAGACCTGGACATTAGCTTCCCCCCCCCCCCCCCCCTGCAACCCTCGCAAGTTCTGGTCCAGTGCTGCATCCGGCGGTGCAGGTCCCCCTTTAGCTTTGCGACGCGACACACAGACAGAATTTTGGATTCTGTAATTAACATCACATGTTTACTTTCGAAGGAATAATGATGCGCAACAGGGCGATGTGTTTCAGTGTTGACTGCGGAATGGTATAAAATTCATCTCACTACCAGACACACTGCTGGCATTAAGTTTGTACCGCCAACATTCAACGATACCAAAAAATTTCAATTCGCACTTTTATACAGCTGGTACACTACCGACACGAAGTGTGGAATCCTAGAAGCAGATATTTCATAATTTACTATTAACTGCTTTTCTAGATTTTGTCCACCAGTTAGAATTCCGAACGAAATGCTTTATAAATTGCGTAGTTCCTTTACCGGTGAAAGGTCATGTGATTGACAGCAGAGTTTTATAACTACATTGGCACTCGCAACTTTTTAACGTGAGAACGGAAATAAGTCCAGTTTTCGAGACGCTGTAATGATTTTAGAATATTAGTCGGGTCATAGACAGAGGAAACCAGATACATCCTACTACCATGAAATAAATAACACAAAAAAATTGTTTCTCCACACTGTTGTGTGTAGTCTGAGCTTCAGTTGCGCCATCTTGGTTGCATGTAATAAGTTTCAGGTAAACAGTTTCTTGCTGATCAACGATAAACACACAGGAGGGAGTACCTTGGTTTTAATCTCCATTATATCAGACAAGGAGAATGTTTGTTCGTCTGGTAGTGACTAGGAAGCCGAAACAGAAGAAGACCATATTGGGTACTTCACGTGAACACTGAGTTTGTCACATGGTGCACGCACGTGACTGAAGAATTAAATGTATATGAGAAAACATTTTGGTGTTTCTACAGAATTCGTGTCAAATTTTACTAAAAAGGACACTAGTTAGTTCAAAAGTGACTCTTCAGACTGCGTGGGTCACTAGATAACAGTGTTCCTCAACCTGTGTGCCACGAATTTTTACGAGAAATTGCATATTCCCACGTTATAGTCAGAAACAAGGCAATGTATTGTGTTTCGTAATTAAAAACTGTAACACACACACTGGATAAACATTGATAGTTTTATTGAACATGTCTTATGTTATGTTTTCTTATGCCTGCATTCTTATAGGGTAAGGATTTATATGTGCGTACATATTTATGGTCATGTACAATTTCGTACCCAGTTTCCGTGAGGCGAAATTTTGTGGTCTGTTGTCATGTCTCTTTGACACATTAGAGTGTTCCGAGATAAAATATTAAGACTTCATCAGCTGATTCTTGGGGCAATTCTAATTAATTGGTGAGATTTGTGGTTCTCAAGGCTTCCAGTATGAAGGTGGCTGTCTTCTGGGACGTGTCAACGGGTAGTCGGCCGACCACCAGTATTCCAGAAGACAGCCAATTCTAACTTTTACTTCATGTATTACCTCCTTGTTTGCTACATATTTTACTGTAACTTTATGAAAGATCTGACGTATTTGTAAAAAGTAACCTATTTTAATATAGCATATGTCTCAGGGGAACTGAAAAATTTCATAAATCCTGTATCAATTTATGGCTTATCTCTTATAAATCCAAGTGAAATGAGTTCAGCCATTCTGACCCTAAAGAATTAGCAATGAAATTTAATTCAACCTGTGAATACAGTGTATGCGACGAGACTATTAACTTCGTAGGGGTGTCTAATGGAAGTTGTTACTGTAGTCTAGTGATTAGCAGCCTGCGGGTCGAACGTGGCCAAACATTTTTACGAGTTCAATCACATGTAATGGGAATTAACCATTGACAGAAGGGCAAAGATTTTAATGAATAAAACTTGTATATGTACGCCTATAAAGTCAAGATAGTGTCGTTAGTGCCCAAAGTTACAATGTGCCTTTTCCAAACCGCATGAAATTTAAATTATTTTGATATTAATAATTGAGGTTATAAAAATTAACAATTACTTGATACCAAAACTGTCTAAAAGCTAATAAACAATGTCTTTACAATAAAGTTAATTCTATGGAGAAATACAGCTATCGTTTTCAATTGACTACGGGTTTTAGGCCTATGTTCTTTGAATTAAAGAAAAAGAGTTTTGCTTTCTGTCCAAGACCTTCGGAAAAGACTCGAATAGCCAGCCAATGTGATCCTCGGTAATAAGAAGTTGCTACGCCTGGTGTAGTATTTGCATTGAGCTATAAACTGACTCCACGCTCCACCCTGGCTGCAGAATGCTGCACTATGGGTGTTCTTCAGTGGAGATATCGCCTTTCTCTAATGGGTTCGCAATGAAATTAGGCTTCTCATTGTGGCCGCGAGATAGTGCGCTGGGCAACCAACAGATTACTGATACGAAGCACAGCATTTTAAAATGAAATTACCGCGAAAGCCAGATGAGGGCGACACTGCTGGTCACTTTGTGACGGAACCGTGAGTCACTCGGCGTGTCGCCAAGAGCCAGGAATAGAACTTTGAAGTCTACTGGACCGTTTCCTTCCACCTCCTTATCTATTCATCTTTAATAATGATCACTTTCCAGTCCCATTACATGCAGTAATTTTTTTTATCTCTGCAGTTGAAGTAGTAAGTATTAAATGACCGGAAGGCACACTTAAAATCCTTTATGAAGTTTTTGATACATAAATTGTGATGAATAGAACTGGTACTTGCCGAAACGTCTGCGTTAATTCTAATAACCTTATACGGGTTATGTAACCAGTGGATGTTTTACTGAATTGCCTAATAAATGCAGAATTTAAAATCTGTACATTTTAAACAGCGAGAGGTCAGATCTCACGTGCTCCAACTTCGAAGACATAGGGCGTATGTAAAAAGTGGGGGTAGGCTCCACGTTAGATGCCCGCAGGGGTACGTCAGTGCACACCAAAGTGTTCCACAGCGTTCACCATTTTCATTCTTCATCCCATTTTGGATCACTTTACGTATAATAAGGAACAATTTTAATATTATCTTTCTGTCTCCGTAATGTTCTTAACAGTGATATCTTTACAGTAGGTTCCACTATTAGCATTGCTTAGTTACTTAGTTCAACACAACGAGCTACGTGGCGAATATATCACTAACAAAACCATGAAAAATTTCACAGTTATTTCTAGGCACATCTTTCTTTCAACTAAGACTGTAAATCACTCGGTAGCAGAAATTTACACATTTTGGAGTGTGACTACCGACGACAGAACTGAAGGGCGGAAAACCCATCTGAAGTCTCAAAATATGGTTGCACGAAAAACATAAATTTCGCTTATTTTCGAACATTCTGTGAATCATGCCATCGTTACAATTTTCAGCATTCTTGGAGATAATTTAGAAAAAAATCAAATAGCAAAAATAGTAAATGATTGTCCAACGCAGGGAACACATACGTTCTGTGATTTGCGTTGAACGAACTCCATACTATATGAGATTAATGGCAAACCGGGAACACATAAATGAAAAATAATATACTGTAATTCATTTATGAATGTTAAACAATATAGGATAGTTAATCATTAAGAATATCACCGGAATGTTAGGCCAAATACTGTTGCCCACTTACCGCCCCGCAAAGTATCTAGAATCTTTGTCTCATCTATTTTCATAACCTTCCAACTTTTCTTGGTTTCATTATCAAATTTACGTCTACGCTTTGATTCCATAATTCTGTCCAAGGCAATTTCATGAATAACGAAATACGAGGAAAACAAAACTATGATAATTAACAAAGTCACAGCGTAAGCGATACTGAGATCGCCGTTCGTAAGGTTTGTGAGACGAAGAGGGGGCGAATGACGCGGGAGGAGGTAATCGCGAACATACGCCGAATAAAAAACCCAACATCTTTGTACAAATACATACCAAAAGCTAAACCGTATTTGGATTCTTAGACATCAGTGTAATTCTTCGTGTGCCACTACAGCATATTTGTCAGACCGCGTATAATCGAATCTGCGCTGTACTCAACCGCGTTGCAATTGGATGTACCGTGCAACATCCAGCAGATACTTTTCTTCGCTGCCAAAAAACGTATCAGTCCTTGTAGTGAATGTTTTGCAATAATTACGTACTATTCATATTGCGTACTAAATTGCGAAACACCCAGTAAATACCACAGGAAACCAAGCGAACCGCAAACTTCCCAACTGAGTATAGCCCCGGGAGTCAACGCAAGGACCGTGGAGTGGACACGGAGTTTTTAACGTCGTTAGGCTGAAGATGGGGCGACAAGTGAATTAGCCTAGAGTGTTTCAAAACAGTTGAGCCGAGCGCACACAGCTACGGGAGCATAAAGTCGGGAATCGCTTGCCACCCTCGTCTCTTCATGGAGTCCCTGGAAATAACTGTCATCTATTTTACAGATAAAATCGTAATTGAATCTGGGTTGACAGCAGATTTGCACAGGGTGACGCCACTCTTTGTGGTTAGCAGCGGAACACACGAGCTCACTGCGGGGCGACCGCTTTGTAACACTTTGCCACCAGATCCACACCTACACGATGCGGTGTTGTGTTGTTAGACGAAAGAAAGACGAACAGGACAATGAAGGTAGAAATTTGTTGTTTTTGATTCGTCACATGTCTGTGTGTCTGTCAGTAACAACTGTGGGTTAGCGGAGTGAACTAGAGCCTCATTTAGTAAGGACCAGATTACTTGCAAGTTCTTGGCGCGTGGGTGAGGAGCAAGGTGATAAGAATTGCGCGCGCACCTCCACGCTTTTCCTACCCGTTCTACCCGGCCGTTCCATTCACCGACCAGGCCGTGCCGAGTACAACTATCTAAAACACTTTGGAGCTCAGGTAGCAAGTAATCTGGCCCTTACTGTACTTTACGAGTACTGTAAGTTAAACGTGTACCGGCGTATTATTATGAGAAACTTGCCCATCATTTCCATTATATTCATCCCTTAGAACCTTTACGTATATCGAAAGTCCTTGGAGGTAAGACATCGCATATTTCTATGTGCAGTGGGAGTGCCGTAGGAAGATCACTTGTTGACATTTCTCTGAAACTTTAGTTGTTTGTTGATGTCGTCAACCTATAATCTAAGTGAGGCTTAAGGTTGTCATGGTGGCTAATACAAAGTTGATTCTCTTCTGGGTTATGTCGTAGTATGCCGACGTTTCAGAGGTGCTTACTGATAAAAGATGCCCTAAAACGTCAGTAATCGTGTACCACACTACACTGCACAACAACCCGGAAAGCATATTACACTTTTAAGTAGCAGCAGTACAGAATAATGTAATTAATGAATAGTTTAATAACTATAAGATGTCGGAGCGCAAGACCAGGAACTCAAGCACCGTTATCTGAACGTGTATGAGCACGTATGTATTATTTAATCCAGGACGTAATTAAAACCGTTAATGTGCTGTTATTTAACCATCTGTTTGTTAAGGTTCATAAACAGCTACATGCTTCCGTTGTACACCATTTTAACATATTCTAATATTCTCTCTCTGAAGCCAGAAATTAACCCTCCGCCGTGTTGGTTTTACTGGTAGGAGCTAAATATTGCAAGAGCGGAGGCTTCCCTTTACTGGAAAGTAAAATGGCATAGAAACGTGTTTCTGTGCGGTTGCTAAAGAAATGGACTGCTTTCCTCCCGCCGCGCCGCGTCGGAAGGGTGTGTTCCGTCATAACATCGAGAGGGGGGCGAGCACTGATCTGATCGCTTTAATGACCGAGTAAAGGTATTGTATCTTAATGTCCTTGGTTCAAGCCTGTTCTCTGTTATGCCACAGATACGGCCAACGAACGCGCGCGCACACACGGGCTTTCCCGTGGAGCACGTGAAGTGATTCTCACGATATACAGAGCGTCTGCCCCTCGGCCTCATCTATACCTGTCTAATTTCTTCGTTGTTGAGAACATTTGTAGCTGGCGGAATAAACAGATGACTCACGTCACTTTGCGCTGATATTCTTGCTATATTTTAAGCTTTGTCTGTGGTTCGAGTGTGTCTGCAAAGAGTTTGTTACTGTCAGCACTGATGATGTAGGAGATGTTCAGGTCATGTGACCTCATAAGTGTCACTTTGGAGTAAGTGGGGAGGATAATATTAAAATTGACCTTCGTAATTTATTTTCTGAAATTTGAAGCGAATTAAACAGCCCCAAGATAACAGAAACTGGGAGGACTTACAACACGTTGATGGATTAATTTTTTTTTATATAATTTAGCGACAAGATAAATTACCTTGTGCGTGTGCATAAAACGTGAAGAATTACAATTTGTGTGTTCCCATACCAGAATTGTGTTATATTTATAGTTTCTCGTGCTTTGATTAGCTTTCTTGATAAAGCTGCCGATGTACACAAGTAACATGCTGTATTGGGATGTTAAAGGAGTTGATACAAAGTTCCAAACTTTCAAACCTCGGTAACATTTTGAAATGAATGGTGATGAAGTTAGAAGCACTGCTCTTGTTGGGAATCGAACCCGGTCATGTTGCTGACTGAACTCATGATCGCCCCCACACATACCAAAAAAACTGCATTTTCCTTTCCAAAAATATTTTTTTGGGGCATTTGTAGAAACGTTTCAGAAAACTCGTCACACAAACACATCCCAGCGCGGGACACAACAGTTGTTGGCGCCTCTCATTTGTTTTAGCCATACATTTGTTTTGGTTATTTGTTTGGCCGGCAGATGGCAGGCCGGTTGTGGAGCTGTGAATTATGCAGCACGCGGTAAAGTATCCTGTCGGTCTGCCCTCTGGCCGACAGCGGCTGAATGTCATTTAAAACTTAGCGACGGGCCATTAAACCATTAATGCGGCACTTTTTTGCTTGCGTCGAGACTTTTAATGAACTCCATCACATTGGGCCCTGTCACGTGAGCTATTGAAAAACTTAAGACACCGCATAAAAATTTAAACTGGAGGTGAGTTTACACACTGGGTACCTAGCAACACGAGGATTCACAGGGCAGTGGAAACGGACAAGCAGCGAGGCTGTCAGAAGTCGTATGACTGCAGACAAGTTTTATAAACCATCTAGCGGATATTTGGACTTCTCGTTTAATACCACTAATATGTGATGTCTCCTGCTTCACCGACCGTATTTGTTCCCGGTATCAGATTCAAAATCATTGCAGCTAAATTCTAATCACTTGTACAGACGGTATCATATTTATCAAGACTGTTTACGTTCTTGGAATAACTGCGAACAGGTAGACAGTGATTTTCTATACAAACTTATGGCAAAACGAATAAGATTTTTAACTCTTTTATACTGTTCCTTGTATAAAGAAAGTTATCCGTCTATTTATGGATGGGACATTTAACTCAGAAAATGTATCGTGTAATGAGAACATTATTGATGAGTATTCAGTAAGAATATAGCCACGGTGGTCTAGCGGTTAGAACGCTGGGGTCTCGGGTTCGATTCCCGGCGGTGCCCGAATTTATAACTTGTGTTAGGCAAGGCCGTGGTCTAGGCAACACGGAGTTTTCCTCCGTGGCATCCCAACAATTACTCCATTCACACACAGAAGAAGGCAATGGCAAACCACTTCTGGATCATCTGCCAAGAACGTATATGAACAGGTCCCAGTCCGAGAAAAGGATGGACGGATCCTGTTCATATGGACCTGTCCTCAGACAGAACACTAAATAAATATAAATAAAGAAATTGAGTAAGAATTGTATGGAAGGAAGCGGTTGTGACCCAACTTAAGTAATATCTCTGAATTTGCCTGAAGGTAGAGAAAAGGCTAAGGCAGCCTCCTTCGGGCAGAGATTTTTATTTGGAATATCTTGATTACAAAGCAGGAACTCGGTCATAACATTATGCTTGTTATTTTAGTCTGTAGTAAGACGACAGCTTTGCAGGCCTCCACATATGGAAAGTCGCTGCGAATATATTGAACAAGCAGTGGATGAAAGTAGACAAGGGGTGGTCCCATGCTTTGGAGTTGGAAGGGGTTCTGAAAAGTCTTTACAATCAACCACAAGCAAGTTACGAAATCATATACAGAGTCTAGCAATTAGACGATACTTTTTGAATATATAGCAATATCAGGCTCACTTGAACACAGTCAAATGAGCCTTCGGGTCGCATAACTTCTCAGGCAATGCTCCCTTTCATGGTGATAGTTAATAACGAAAACTTCATGGTAAGGTACAGACCTAACTTTTATTATTGGGAAGTGAAGTTCTGTGACTGTTGAGATAGTGTATTCGTTTCTTTTACTGATCTTCTCAAGCAACAAACATATTCATATCAGAGGGGACAGGACTTTTGAATTAAGAATGCCATGCCCAGCAGAGAAAGGTTTTTAAATAGAGCGATGTGAAAACTGTAACATCTGTTGCAATATTAATTAGTCCACACAAACTTTGCAGCAAATTTCAAGCCTTACCACAACGGAAGGAAACGCATTACAGTAGAATAGGTGAAATATTTGCGGTTCTCCCTGTACAAAAAGAACGCCGAAGCAACAATTAGCAGCTGACTTGAGAGGTGTCACAGATGTCTTGTTGCCATAGAATTTTTAGTCGCCACCATGCGGCTAATTCAGGAACTTGACAGCAGTCTGTGACGGCGCTCCTGTCTCTGGCAACGGACAGGGCTGTTCATCAACCAGGAACTTGACAGTTCTGCGGGCAAGATGAGTGATCAGCTTAAAGCATCGGGGAGCTGTCTGCATTGCGTAGGATGTCAAAGATAGGAAGTGGACTGAACTAATTCAGCTTTCTGTCCACTGGCGGGATTTTCTGAACAGGGTCACAAATCTGCAGGTTCCTTAATAGTCTATCTGAATGTGGACGAACACTTGAATATTAAACGCTTTTAGTTGCAGTAAGTTGGTGGAAAATAAGAATGGTGCTTGCAGATTCCCACAGTATTTTGGGCAGATGGAAGAATTACTTTTACCCGCTGTTTGAAGTACATGCGTTTTGTGACATTATGCACATTGAAATAAATACAGCTGAGTCGTTAGTAATTGTGCCTATCTCTGCTTAAGCTGATATTGTATTTGAAAAGTTGTATTCAACCCTTTTTGTTCGCGTACCCCCAGATATAATTTCTCTTTAACTTTGTTCCCCTCAAAGTTGTTGGTGTATAATTCAAGTTATACGTAGTATATAATCCACATCTAAAATAAATTAAATAAATTACATCCAAAATAATGTATTGAATCTGGCCCTGATTATTCAGTGCTTATAATAAAATAATATATATATTTTTTTTAATTTCACGTACTCCCTAAGATGTCTTCGCGTACCCCAGGTTGGATACCACTGGTATAAATTATGAGTTACTGACCAAATTACGGTATAATTAATTCAAACCAGGACGAAATAAGACGTTATAAAGCAAACAAACTTAAAATTGTATTTTGAATAAGGAAACATTTGCAGAATAATATATACGATATTTATTGTTGTAGGCATTTATATCAGAGCGTTAAGACTGGCTAGTAATTATCGAGAAACAACATTGTTATCATCTGCTTAAGAACGTTTACCCGACGTTCTTCTGTCGAGGTTAAGGTCAAGGGAATTCAGACTGATACATAGAAGAAAATTTATAAGAAAGACGAATCAGTCCTGTAATTACATGTATATACTTGTTCAAAGATACAGGGATATCGTATTTGCTGTTAGTTGCTTGTTTTGAACCAAAAAGGACCTACTTATTTCATTCCGCCTTCTGAAATATCTAAATTATTTACGGAAGTTAATAACGGACTCACGGCAGAGGTTCTTTATTAAAACTTCACACACTTAAAGCAGTTTAAACATGGTCTGTATTATGGAACCCGAAATGTCTCCCCGCGTTTACAAAAATCTACAATTGACCCTTTCACACACTGGTAGAACCGTAACATATCTCTAAGATAGACAGGTCTTGTGAGTGATCTCTTCCATTCGCGAATTCCAACAAAAATTCTATACGCATTTTTCATCTTCTCTATGGTCACATGCCCTGTGTATTTGATTCTTCTTGACTTGATCATCTTAATAACATCAGGTGTAGAATAAAAATTATGAAGCCATCCTTATTATGCAGATTCCCTCAGCCTCCCGTCACTTAATCCCTCTTCAGTCCAAATATTCTCTTAAGCACCCCGTTTTCAAACGCCCTCAATTTATGTTCGTGTCATAACGTGAGAGAAAACGTTTCACATCAATACAAAATATTGGGTAAAGGTGTATTTTTGTCCATTATAATTCTTACTTTTTATAGGCTGTAGCAGAGGGGTTTACAGAAACCAAAAGAACATTGCCCATTAAGACAGACAAATGTATACCAAAAGTCGTCATGTCAGGAAAACACGGGACTCCGGGCCTTCATGGAAACAGTCTTCTGTTCGATTTCCGTCAATTCATTTTGTCATTTATTCAATGTCAAAATCTGATCCTTTATGCGTATTAAGATAGACTTTTAGGAAATGATCCCATCATTAATAAATGAGTCATTAATCGCCTATCTTATTTTCTGAATAATTTTGTTTGAAATACTTTTACAAGGCAGGCTCATCTGATAGATTTGTCCGTTTTCTTCAGTACTTCCTATCGAAAGCCGAAATAATGTTTTAAAGTAAAGCAAAACTTTTTTGTCATGTAGCCTTACCAACTGAACTGTCCATATAGGCCAAATGCATTGACAAGGCGGTCATGTTATTTACTCCAATGTCATCAAGTGTTGGACTGATAACATTACAAGAGATCACTCACTTCCAAGCGTGTTCGAAAGAGCGACAGGCGGAAATGAACAATAAAATTTGATCATTTCAGGACTCGAATCTCATGCCACCATACTTACCTAACCTAACCTAAATCAGATGTGTAACAGGGAATATATACGCAGATTTCTAGCTGATGGACCGTAAAGTTGACCATTAATCATTGTCTTGCGTATAGTTATTTAAAATACAGTTTTGTAGGACACAAAGCTGAATTTATTTCATGGAAGTTGTTTAACTATGATTACGATTAGTTAAGTCTGCTTATTTGCCTTTGAGTTTTGAAATAAACACTTAACCTAAGAAAATAATTAAAATCTTGTAAGCATTAGAACACAGCACTGGATACAATACAGTCAGCTTTGACTCTGTTTTGCAGCTGACTCATATTACAATACTGCAGAGCCCAAGGCCCCATGACAAACATATTCTGTTGCAGCTGTCGGATCTCTAGCGCAAAGTGCAGGGGAGGGATACAGACCGCATTACTGCAGTCGCCTACATGCAACAACATGTCATAGTTTTATCATCGAACATAACCTGCGTATCGGGCAACTGTAATATCTCCACCCAGAACAACACGCTACTGTCAGACGATACCTGAACATGTTTCGGCTTACGAATTGAGGATAAACAATTCTAATATGGAGGTAAAACTTGCGATTAATTTTTCAGCAACTGTGTCAATCGAAATACGTCACGAAAAGATTGCACGCCATATTGGGAATCAGGTAGCTGTTTCATAGAATTAAAAGTGGCTTTCATGCGGTGTTAAACGTAAGAGTGTCCCGCTACACGCCATGAATGTGCTTGAGGAGGAGAGGGGGTATATTTTCTACTCTTTCTTATCTTGGAGCTAGATGGGGGTAAGTGGTCAACGTCACGCCCCGGCTACGATGTATCCCATTATCCAATGGATAAGACACTTCTGGCCCAAAGAGTCGGTCTGGACGCGGCTGCTAGGAGAAAAATCCTTTGTTCCTGACGGAGATCGAACCCCTGTCGTCCAGATCGTAGTCCGACACTCTTCTGACTGAGCTCCCCCGGTTCGTTATATGGTATGAAGTTACTTACAAAGTAACTAAAATAAAGTTACTTGCATGCGACGAGATACGAACATAAAATTGCAGGAAAAATAATTTTTAGAAAAATTTGCAACTCTGAAGATGGATGTAGCATATCTTTCTCTTTTGTTTCCTTGTTTCTTTTTGCTGAAGTAACAAACGTTTTCGATTTTTAGTCAAATGAGATCTGCTTACATTTCTGTGTTGTGGTGGTGCGTTTATTATGACAGTAGAACCTAAGGAGACGCTAGCAATTTGCCTTTGATTATCCGTGAGTTTCCTCCATTTCTCTTTACAAATAATAGGATAGTACATTTCAAAGGCCACCATACCCCTCCACGTGACGCTGTGTTTCTTTCAGAATCTGGAAAGAACCAGAATTCAGTTTGCAGCAGTGAATGAAATATTTGAAGCAATACATTTGAACCATTTTTCAGCATGTAGAGCGACTGCGGTGCTATCTAACGGTAGAAGCAGTAGGTTACTTTTCTCTCGCATTTGTCCCCTTCGGTTTAGTGATTACTAATTCCAATTTCCAAGTTCTTCGGTGTGGAAAAATGGTGACCTCTTTCCGCATTGCAGGATGGTCTGTCCGACCCGTGCTTTTTCAAAGCGATGTTTTATTATTTTTTTTTTAATTTTTGTTGTTAAAAGTTGCAGTTCTCGAGCCACTTGAGGGTTGGGGTGGCACAGGATGGATTTGTGATATGTTCTGCAAGGGTAAAGAATGGGACGAATTGTTTCCTGTGTTGGAATTTTAATCAACTACACTTTGTAGGGGCGGTAGGGATATTTTGTACCGACTGGGCGGACTGTAGACGGCTGCTGAGTTATGGCCCACGACAAACAAATGCCTGTCTAGAGGCGTGAACCAAGGTTGTGCCAACATACATCTTCCGCAGGACATAATTGCCTCTAGTGCATTGGTTAGTACTGCTATCTTGTGGGTGCGATTGGAAATGTTTTGAAACAAATGAGTGATGGTTGAGGTGATGTACGATCTTTGAGACCGCTCAATACATGGAGCGTTATTGAGGGATTAGTTCCCTTACTGCTCGCTAGAAGAGAACGAAATCCTCCATAACTTGACAAAACATTTAAAGTCATATTTCAACGACATTTGTACGTAATGTTTATGAAAGCATGTAAGATTTGAGGTTTTCACAGCGGTGAGTATGAAGATTTCCGTCTTCTGGGTTGTTGCGCTGTGTAGTCTGGTCGATGTTTACCAAAGTTTCAGAGGTCATACTGCCTCAGTCATCAGGGCGATTCATCGCCCTGATGACGGAGGCAGTATGACCTCTGAAACGTTGGTTAACATCGACCAGACTACACAGCGCAATAACCCAGAAGACGGATATCTTTATGAAAGTAGTTGTGATGCATTTTCTCTCTCTATCTTCTCACAGATGGGAAGTTCCTTAATCTGTTTAAACATTTGGTATGACTCCCTGGACGAGTGATAAACGTGTGACAAGGCCTCTATCAATACAGGAAAGTACAAAACAGAAAGACGTGGGCAAACGTCCATTACTTGAGTGAGACTCGAACCCATGGTCCTGCTGTCCGAAAGATCAATGCCCACATCCCAGACCGCGAGACACTGGGATCGACATATTTTGTAGTAACAGTTAATGAAATATGCAAAAATTTACACCACGTCGCATTTTCTGGGTTCCTCTGTATTGGCTGTCTAGTTTTGCTGAAAGATTGGTTTTCCGTTTGATTTATTGCCTGTGCATTTCTTATCTTACACTCCTTTCTAAATGACAGGTCTGCGTGTGACTTTGTACCTATATTTTATAATAACGTTTGAAGCACTAAACAAATTTCAATTAAAATTGCCGCCCGAACTTTATACAATCTTAATATATTTTTCTCCTAAATGATAACGTCACTAGCGACATTAGTATTTCCCAATGCTCTAAAAAAAAGGCGGTAACATTTGCCACGCTGGCTTTGAACTGAAAATGTAAAATATAATTTTAACGAAATGCATATTTCCTTTGGCCGTAACAGATCGACCTAAACACTTTGATGTGATGCAGGTAGCAACCGAGACTACACATTTCTCAAATTCTAATCCTTCGGAACACTAAGGAGAGTCGGTTGAAACCCTCCTCTGAATTTCAGGCCGAAATATTAGGAGTCTACATTCCTCTGTTTCTTTGAAATGTAACATTTCATTTTCCACTTTCTTCACTGTTGGTTTAAAAGTCTGGATATGAGGGTGCTTATTTGAAATCTGCTTTTATTTATACATTTTATTTCTTCCTTAATTCATGTTTGAAAACGACAGCAGTGTAGCTGGTTTTTCAAAATAAAAAAAAAATTCCTCTTGGAGGCATCTGCAGGAAAAAGACTCTAAATCAGTCACGTGGCAAAATATATTAGCACTAATGACAGTGCGACTTTTGAAGAAAAAGTCGAAGCTGCTGAATTAAAAAAAACTGTTGCAATAATGCCATATTAATTCTTCGTTATCAAATATTAATAAAGTAACAAAATAGAGAATTAAAACATAAATTAAATTTTATGACTTTCAAAGCCATTTAAGATACTTTTATTAAAAAATCATGTTGGTGGGAATCGAACCGCAGACGCCCACACTGTCGGTAAATACACTACCAACTGAAGTACTCCAGAGACTGTATGGTCTTGCTTCTGTGAGACTTATGGCAAACAAAATTTTTGTATTACCAGGAAACTGTGATGTTTAGACGCCTAATATGTTGTCCAGGGAGTCAGAGGAAGATTCACTGCCACACTGCAAAATCGGAGTCGAATCGTTTTTTTTAAAATGGACCGAGTTCCCGTTCAAGCTAACAAAGAACGCGTTAGTGCCAAATGTTTTCCTGTTCTGCCTGTCAATTTCAGTTTGATTACTCGTATTTGCCGTTGCCTTCAGCTTTATTGCGCTAATAACGACGACACTGCCCCCACGCGTGTAATCTCGGAACAGCAGTTTCAGAATGTAAAGAGCACGGTAATTGTGCGCCACTTCGCCAGAGACACGTTCGTGGAACGACCCACTGACAATTCCATTCGAAACTTCGTTCGATTCTACCTGCTGAAGGTTTCATTTAACAGCAGACTACAACATTTGCACTGGTGTGGACACGTCGAGGGCCGTATCGCTTTAGAAGTGACACTGTTGTTTTAATTAAGAACAAAGAGTGTCATTTCGTTCAGTATTGGGGCTACACACATATACAGAAATTGCCAGTGATATTGGAACTTAGCCAAGAAATATAATACGTAATACGAGAATGAAAGATTTAAAAAGAAAGAAACAGGTATGACGAAAATATATGACGGAGTAAAGTATGAGAAGTAAGAAGTAAAGAAAGACATAGAAGACCACAAGAATAAGAGGGGGGGTAAGAAGAGAGTACTTTTATGAACAAAGACTCAAACTCTGTGACGTCACAGGCGGAGTATGGGGAGAGACGGCAGGGAATCGAGGACTAGGGAACGAAACACATACGACAAGGAAATAACTAAGGTTAATGAAAACGACGAATAAAAGAATTAAGGAACCAGAAAAGAAAGGCACGAGAAGTTTGTATCTTGTCTCCTTTTCCGTGTTGCTTCAGCTGCAGAGAGATGGATAAGAAGTTGTAGCTTTGCTGGCCACTGAGGGGCCTAGCAGAAACACGGAACTCCTCGGTGTCAGGCCGGGATTTGAACCACGCATCTCCCGATTTCAAACAGCTTTGTATTTCAGATGTCTTATTAAGTCTCGGTTCCTCACCCAATAACACCGTCAGCAGTCAAGTGACGACAATCTTTACGAGGTAACTCATCAAGAGGCACTCCTTTTAGTCTGGATTTATGTAGCGTTTCGGAAGATCAGTGAAAGAAATGTGTATCATCGTCTCTCGACAGTAGAGAATTACATGTAAGATCTAAAAGCTTTACTGGTTACTAATGTTAGTAAAATTTTCCCGGGCTATCAGACGTATCAGTTGACTAAAAATCGACTTTTCAGGTAATGTGGGGGCGGTATGGATCAACGTTTATATCAAACCCTGACGATGTGGACAGATCTGACCCTTGAAATGTTTATTTTTAACGGACACGGCTGATAGGCGGAAATACATTATATAAATTACGTTTTAAACTGAATTACACATCAAAGTTTGTGAAATAGTTGCCGTTCAAGGATGAGTTTATGGCAGCAAATTATGAACAGCTTTAGAAAAGAGCCCCAAGCGATAGAAATTAGATTATTGAGAACAGCATTAGAAGGAACAAGCAAATATAATCTGAGGAATGAAAATATTATGCGAAACTTATGTAAATGCAGCATTTATAACAGAGAAGCATTAGAACGAGCATAATTTTGGAAGACGGTCGGCTACCAAAGGATGTGTTAAAATGTTGGCCAGAGAGACTGAGACTTATCTGAAGACGTAAATATATATTCACAGAAGCTGGAGTCACAACGGGCTGATTGCACTGCCTGAAGAAGAACATGTTCGTGAAGATAATATATATATAGTTAATAACACTTCGGAATGTTTCTAAATCATAAAAGAAGTTAAACCACAAACACTCCCTTTGATATTATTTAAATTATTTTTAAATATGTATGAAACGCCTGTTTCACAATTATGACACCATATTTATTGTTATAAAGTTTTATACGTGTTTTGCTTTAATTATTCAATATCACTGTATCAATTTCACCAATTATACATTGTCGCATGCGAAACAGACAAATGTTTATAAATAACGTTATTGTGGAATAAAATGGTGATGGACTATTTTAAAGTTTGACTAGAGAACCTGACGAAAATCATTAAAACGAATAATAATTAAAATATTTACGAAATTCTGTCGTGACAAGAAGTTTCCAGTTAAGTGTATTGCTTTCATCAAATTAAAATCATGGTCTCCAGAAAAGAATAATCCAAGAAGATATTAATTATATACATAGAAATGGAAGTAGAAAGTACTGCTTTCTATCGGTAATGAATTCAACTAATTATGTGGTTACCTGGACGAGAATTTCTGGAGTCAGAAAATGAGTTCACGGCGTCCCACCACGAGCGCTGCAGTGCGGGTAGCAATCTAAGTAGCAGTGACCATGAAACCGCTCCCATGACACTCATCCTGCTTGTTCACTCTCTGTAGGATAATTTGGAAACTACAAGAGCCGTCAGCAGAACATCGCATTTGAATGGACGCGACATCACCGTTAATGCCACCGCCATATCCCTCAAGGGTTTTGGAAAAACCTCTCAAAGTTCTTCAGAAGCCATTTTATAACTCTTTATGGTTTCTTGCAGAAATTTTAGACAGTGTTGAGTGACCTGTGTTGAAACGAGAATCAATTAGAAGCTGAGTTTTGTATGTGTCAGCAACAGTTATCGTTTTCTTTTTCCTGCCAATCAAATTAAAAATTTGTGTCAGTCAGTTAAGTGTCAAGAAGTGACGCACGTGAGAATGGGACTGATCTAAAATTTGAATCCTCTGTCTCTGTTATAATATTCTTACAGGAACATTTTACACAGAAATCGAAATATGCATCGGTGTCTCAGAAAAACGTAGTCAAAATTAAGGTCTTAGCCTACTAACTAACTCTTTGTATTTAAATAAGTAAGTTTATTGGTACTTAATTACAAAAGTTAACCACAAAAAATTGGATATTCACAGATCAATTAAAAGATTCTACTTCGTGTTGAGATTACTCTCTTACTTGTTTGTTCCTCGTGTGTTTTAACTTGTACAGCTAATTCCTCGGCAGATTTTTACCAAAATATACCTCGTACCAGAATTTTACTTGCGTGAAATATGGCTATTTGCTTCCTCACAGTGTGCGAGACATTTTACAATTTAAATGAGTATTTAACGACGTAGAATAATAGGTGACTTTGAGGCTTAAAAGAGTGTACCCATTATTAGGCAAATTTTACTAAAGGATACTCAAGGCTTTTATATAATACTTTACAAAAAAAAAAAAAAAAAAAAGGAATCAGTCCAAATTCTGTGCATGATGAGGGCAGCAGCTGACGATTTTCGTATTGGCCTATGGCGTCTCCTGTTTGCTTCACATTAAATATTCATGATGGCGCACTTCGCGGGTTATATCTCTGCATTGCGAAGAGAGTATAGAAGAACCTAACATTCTGGACTTAACAGACACTGGGAAACATTTCTGACGCCTTATTTCCTTCAAATATTTCAAAATAAAAGTCCAGGTTATCAGAAGCTGTATCAGTAATTAAACAATTCAATTTCTGTGCACAATTTTCGCTATACCAAATACGCCAGGACGATACAATTTATGTAATTATCACACGATCCCTTCTTATGCGGTATTCTAATTCTATTTTAATAATAACTCTGACTTTAAACACTATTTATAACTGATATTTTTATGTCAAATATATTCAATATCCCATTAAATTTATTACGAATATAAACATAAATAAATCTGTTCTCATTTTTATGTAATGTTAAAAAAGGTCCCTTCATGTCCTAAGAGACAAAACTGTGATTATAACCAACATTTGGATCCATGGTACAGATTAATAAGACCGCAACTTAGTCCCAAGACCTCCTGATACTAAAATATTCACTTGGTGATGTCCTTGTGAGCCTGAAGCATGTAGTGCAAGTGTGATTATATTTGCATTAAATAGACGGACGTGCCGAGGGAAAAAATCCCTGAATATTTTTGTAATTTATCTCCCATATTTAACCTAATAGGTCGATTTTCACAGCAGCACAAAATACTTGACAAAATTATCGTTTCCCACATCAGTAACAAAGGTCACAAAATGTGTGTGCGCTGACGAAAATCAATATTACTTTAAACGAGGATATGCAGATCGAGAATTCCTTACCGATTTAATCGGATATACAGCACAACTGTTTCTGCGCTGTACGTCGTGATGTTGCTATGACTCGCCCGCCTGTGCTGTGGTGGAAGGGGATCCCCCTCACCCGGCCTTCGGGCAGAGGCAATGAACTGCAGTAAGAAGCAGGCGATAAGGAAGATGAGCGGCCAGGGAAACATTAACGCAGCGCCGCTGCAGATTACAACATGGCCACAACACACCAGTAATTGTTGCGAGACAAACTTATAATCCACTCCGGCATGACGACGCCAGCTTGCGCAGATCTTATTTATGATTGTGTATTAACTTTTGAATTGCTAATTTGTCACTCTTCTCTGCGTTTTTCTCTAACGGTGCGAATTAACCTAAATACATTTATCGATCAGTCGATCATTATAAGCGATTTGATCGACCTTGTTGTCATTTAATATCTAGCCTATAATCTTTATATGTTACATTCCAAAAAGAATAATTAATCATAGTTTGTATATTTAAACCCATAAATTTCTACGTAATAAAATTTTATGCATAATTTTAACAGTAAGTGAATGCACAGTCAAAAGGTTTTAATTAAGAACACAATATTTTTCTTGTGACGTGTATTCTGATAGAAATTTAGCGAGGTTTCACAGATTTTTGCTGCTTCCATTAACTGCCCCGTTCATGATTCAAACAGCGAGCACCTCTGAAACGTCGATAAACTTTTACCTGACTACACGGCACAAGAACCCAGAAGACTGTCATCACATTACAGTCTGAGAGTCGAGATAGTAAAGTAACATGTAAATAAAATAATAATATATATTTTATTTAAAATTTATCTAATGGCGCTTTCAGTATCTACACCAAAAATATCCGGATGAAAGGATGATAGTGGATAAGAAAGGATTTGGAAGGAACCGGTCGTAGCCTAACTTAATGAAAAATGCCGAATAACTTCGGTCAGAGTTAGCACTTTTGCTTCGTATACGGGAGATCCTGGGTTAAAACCTCAGTCCGGAGACTGCTACCCAAAGAAAATTATAAAAATTTATTTAAAAATATATAAAAGAGATGAGATGAAAACTTAAGAATGATTGGCGTATTTTAAAAGGAAGACAGTCATGGTTTTGTGTCATAATTGAAACATGGGGGCGTGAACGATAGACAAATATAGGTAAAGTGATTAGGCAGTTTACACGGACTGTGATTAGGCAGAGTGAGTTTGGAGTCGTAATCGGGAGGTAATTGTGGAGGAAAATTAGCTCGCCACAATGCGGCTGTTTGATGGTCTTTCTTCCCAACCCGTGCGCTTCGCTCCTCTGCCTGTCTCTCTATCCAAGGGGCGATGCAGAAAAGTGAAAAGTGGCGTATTTCAGGTCTCCGAAGGATCAATATTTCTAAAAAAAAAAATCCTGAGCCTCGAGATAAACCAGAGAAATTAAACATGCGTTTTGTTTTTTCCCATTCTTGAGTTATATTTCCAGTTAAAATAAGCTGCTACCATTCGACGAGAACAGTGAAGTGTGATCGTGGAAATATTACAATATTTTTGTCAAGATTGTGAGATCATTGATGTCTGTAAACCAACACCAATGCACAGACCTTGATAACTTGGTCTGCTATGAGGCTTGAAGTTTCATTAGTTTTCACAAAACCCCGCCACTGGACCCTGTCCTGAGACAGCTAAGCCCAGTTAACGCCCTCACACACTACTTACTATACATTTAAATATTCTCCCATCTACTCTTAGTTCTTTCAAGTGGACTGTTTCGTTTAGGCTTTCTACATGTTCCTTGATGCATGAAATGAATGTTTGGTGAAGAGTAGAGACTGTGAGGCTTTAAATTTTATAATTTCTCCATCTTTCTGCTACTCCTCTGTTATGCGTAAATATTCTCTACGTTTTGTCCTGAAAACACACTCAGTTAATGTTTCTTAGGGTGGAGGGATCTAGTTTCAGATTAACAGATACAAATACAGCTTTGTAAAGGCTAATTTTTGAGGTTTTAGACAGTAGACGGGAAGACAAAAGAGTCTAATGTGAATTTTAACAAGCATTTGTTTAATTTAATCCCATTTTTCCTTCTTTAAACAATTTAGATTTCTTACGTAATTTCGAAACAATTCAACTTTGTCACTTTTTGGTGTAATTATGTTAATTATACATAAGTGTGTATGTTAATAATTTTCATACATTTGTGTACATTATTTTTGTTGAATTTGTTCGTGAAATTGTCGCACGCTGGCCATTGACGTTGACCAGTTCTTGAATATTGTTTCCTGCGAGATATGGTTTAACTTCCTCGTGACAGGAATATACAGGGTTTTAAACCCCTTTATATTAGGAAAGATAAGTGATGGTACTTTTTCAATTAACTGTACTTCAAATATTTTCCGTCCAATGCAACTTAGAGACGGAAATGCAGAAACAGTGCCCTCTGCAGATAAATTCTTAAATCTGTTCTGCTATGTGGACTCAATCGCATCCCGTGTTGAGTTCCCACGTCAGTGTAAACAGTTGAACTGCTGCAATATTGTAAAACTTATTTTTCATACCCAAGGGCGCTCTCTGTCTCTCTCTTGAGGGCCATTTTCATAAACGCAAATGTCGCCACTCCCACAGTTGACGTTACTTCCAACTTCTGAACGCGCGCTACAAGCGCTAATACATCTGCAGATACAACACAAGTTTGCAAACCTCGCGGGAGCGAGGGGCTCCCCCCCCCCCCCCCGGTCTCACAAGTTGTGATTTCGTGTCTTCGCACAACCAGTTTCAAAGCATTGTACCCAAGACATCATCATAATCATTATTATTATTATTCTATATCATTGCTAATATCAACAACATCCTGAGCCAGTTCTATCCACTACCAGCCTCTCAATACATCTTCCAAGGAGCCATTTTAATATTATATTTCCTTTTTCCTCTGAGTCTTACAAATGACCGCTTTCCAAGTGATTATCCATCCAAAATCCTGAAAGCATTTGTTGGTACACCTGTGACGTGTGGCTTCCCCGGTTTCTCCGTGGCATCCCAACAATTACTTCATTCACACACAGAAGAAGGCAATGGCAAACCACTTCTGGATCATCTGCCAAGAACGTATATGAACAGGTCCCAGTCCGAGAAAAGGATGGAAGGATCCTGTTCATATGGACCTGTCGTCAGACAGAACACTACAAATAAAAAATAAAAGTATATATATATATATATATATATATATATATATATATATATATATACACGACAGAGTAATATTAATTATATTTTATTTTAAGCTCTTGACAATGTTTCTGTGCCTTTATTCTTTGTAATCTTGTTAACTGTGCTTACATTACTTTGTATCGTACCAATTTCACCACCAGACCATCTCCTGTTCGTATGTCTGAGCCCGTTTCTTACCGTGCATTATGAAGTCTGTAGTTCCATTGAGATCTCCTTTAAGACCCTAGATTTTTAACATAATCATTGAGTACGTATTTGTTTTTATTCTAAGTACCTCTGCTCTGCTTACGACTTGATAATAATAATTATTAATGTTAATGACCGTAACTTTTTTTAAAATACTGTTATTTGTTATTTAAAATTGGCTTGTCTAAATTGGTAAGATTTTTAATGCTACTAAAATGTGTTTATGTTCTTTACTCGTAAAATTATTAGCATTAAATTTAAATACACGTTACGTAACAATTTTATTTTACTTTCTGTTAAAGTTCTTGAAGTTCTATTGGACTGCAAGATACAATCTCTTCATCGCTTTGACTACAGACGTTCTCAATTTAGGTGTTCCATTTAATTAACAAATTAGCTTGCATATTTCTTTCACAACACAAAGTTTGTGTTTATACAGCGCTCTTGTGTTGCTTAAAACGAATATGTATATATTACCTGGAACTTAAATATACCAACATCGATAGTACAAAGAAAATTTGCTGCCTGATTCTACTGCAGAATCTTTCTTGGCGTGTGTTGCAATAATTATGAAGGCATGCTAGCCGGATTGAATCACTCAGCACTTTGTTCCAGATGCTTTAGCATCTAGATGCTTTAATTCTCATTGATGTACGAGGTACATCACAGTTTCAGACCAATCTCTCAGCTAAATATATTTCTGCTGCCATTGTTTATTGCAAGAACATCGATATTTTTAATACAAATTGTATTTTGCATACAAATATTTTATATAACATTGTAAGATTTGAAGTTCTCATGGCGGCGAATATAAAGATAACTGTCTTATGGTTTGTTGCGCTATGCAGTCTCACAGACGTTTACCGACGTTTCAGATGTGCTAGGTGCCCGCATTTTGTAGATATATTTGGATCTTATTTTTATGATAATTTTTTCGATATTATTTGTTTTATACAAAACCTTAATTTGTTATTTTGTTTGTTTTAATGAGTGATTAAAATTCACTTGGTTGTCGTTTTCAGTTCGAATAAATCAAATTATTAAATTCAGTAAGATTTTACATTCTGTGTGAAAGACAACTAAATAGATTCCTACAGTTCTGTGGATATTTTTAATTATAATTTTAGGTTAAATCTGACAACAATAACGGACACTTTACATAAAGACCTACATGTGTTTTAGGGTTCACAAGTAAATTGGTGGATTGAGTGGTCTCTCCCTAGAATTCCGCAGTCATTCAGAAATGTCACGTTCAAATTCTGGTTGAAGCGACAGAACTGTTGCGCCATGCGTACATTTCCTAATGTGTTGTATATTCCCTGTTTCTAAGCCCTAAGCATGTAGTTTTTTTCGCAATATTATCTCCAACCGCCCATGTCTCGTCTTCACAGTGATTTGTATTTTAGTGCCTGAATTAAGATTCTGTCTTAATGCTGTGTATTTTATAGCCTTATGTTTCGTTGATAATATTTGGAACGTTCTATTTCTACCCGTTGACTGTATTTTATTAACTGTCTAATGTAATACAAAGCAAGGTTCTTAAAAACCTGATTTGTTATATTTCCAGTCTTTCAGTGTCCCATTTCTTCAGAACCAAGATCTTATATTTCATAGTTACATTTGCTGTGATCTGACGTGAAAGTGTTAGTTAAAAATCAACCTAAATTTACCCTTCAACTATTTCAGTTAGAAAGCTGTAGATTCAATGAAGAACAGGAAAATTATCCGTCTGTCTGTTCGTGTTGAAAACTTAAATCACTGCTGTTTACATGGAATAGAATTCACACCCATAACAACTTCAAGAATAACGTATTTGGCTCTAGCAACACATAACATTAAAAAGACTCTCAATTCAAGTTCAATTTTAGTAACTGATCCAGCGACTGAGGTTTGTCTTTATAGATTAACTGATACAAAAAATCTAAATTGTAAGATTTTGAAAATTTTCATCCAGATTCATATTAGGCTAGATCTCAGTCAGAAGTTGTTCGTCATGGCAACCATTACAAGTGTTATATAACACAACTTTTATGCTTAATCTAAGAATCAGAAGAGGCCTGATAATATTTGTTCCTGTCAATTACGTGTTTGAAGATGGTTGTCTTCTGAGTACTCATTGCCCTGATGATGGAGGCAGCAAGGACCACCGAAACGTCGGTAAACCTTTACCAGACTACACGGCACAACAACACGGAAGACAGCCATCTTCAAACTCACCACCGTGAAAACCACAAATCCTACAAATATATGATTATTTTAGCGTGTTCTAGACCAAACCAAATTGAAGATTTTATTTCTTTGGAAGGTACTGACCGATGTTTCAGAATATTTGTGGCGTTAAAATAGCATTAAAGGGAAATATAAAAAAAACAAAAGAAATAATTAGGTAATGCAAATGTTTACAATTCCTTGCGTCATATGCAAAAACGAAAATAATGCAAGGCATTCTGATAACATCACAAAAGACCCTTTACAATTTAACAAAGTAACAATATTTATCGACGAAATTAAAAACAATGACTGATTTGTTGTTTCAAGGTAATTAGTATTGGTGCTTAATGAATTCTCCACAACTCCAGGCTCTCCAGTTCGAAAGCTAGTTCGAAGGCTAGTTCTTCATCTGTCTCGGTGTATAGAAAATAAAATCCAACAACATAATGAAATACCAATACAACTATTAAAACTTGAAGGTTATAAGAGGGCACATTTTTTCGACCACAATTCTTCAATTCATGGAACATGTCCGTGTGTTTGTGAGATTTCAGGTTCTGACGGTGACGATGACAGTGTTCTGGGTTGTTGCGCCGTGTGGTCTGGTAGAAGTTTACTGATCTCATCGCCTTGATGATGGAGGCAGTAATGCCTAAAATGTTGGTAAACTTCTACGTGACTACAATGCTTAAAACCCCAGAAGACAGTCATCTTCGTGTGAGTGTTTGTCCTCCAGTATGTTACTATTGCTGTTTATTCGTTATTTATTGACGCTCCATCAACTTCAAAGGTTACGTGGTCTTAGGAGAGATGCTATGATTCTTAAATCGTTTTATAGTGATTTACTTTATGTGTATGGTAATATTACTAGAAAACAAGCAAATAACTTTCGCCTTTGAATTGTATAACTGAGCGGGTGAGTGGGCGTTTGTACTGTATTCTTAGAGATTCTCTGATTCATGCACCACTTTCTGCTTTAAAATGACAAATTTAATAAGTACATATATCCTGATACAAATCTCTGCATTTATTTTGCGATCACGTGGTTGTTGCTTAATTGTGAGGTTATAATCCACTCTTTTATCTTCTTCTCTCGCGCAAGAGCAATGCATAAGTGACATTTTATTTTCTCTCTTGTGAGTGGGAGAATTCGCGCCGAGTCTCTTAATTTCGTAATAGATATTAATTAAGTCTTATCGCCATGCAAATAACCAACTTATCCCTTTATAGTTTCGCCTGTGGATTAGGCAAAACGTGATTCATTGCGGTTTTGTGCAACAAGGGCACAAACGTGTTATATGAATTCTAATTCTTTCTTAAACTGAGTTATTTCACTCAGTTGATTGAGTTATCATACGTCATAAAACGTAAAGAGTAAATAGAACATTTGTAGACGATGTTAACTATTATTTATAGGAAAGATCGTAAACATGGAAAGGATTAATAAATTTGCATGAATACATTGCCATGAAGCGTCTATTGAGTTATGAAGATCAATATTTGTTGTGATCTTAATAGTATGCGACTTATTTCAAGTTAATATCTCAGCTTATCCAAAGAATATACGGAAACAAAATATCACAAATATTCTCAGTTTACTACTGACTATTTGTTATAAAATCTATTAATTTCTAACGTAATTATTATGTGTACATCTTCAAGTCGAAATAAGATTGTTACAAACACCCCACCACTGACTGTAGAATTAATAAGGAAAAATTAGTGTTCATTATTTAACCAATAACATCATTAAACAGTTACGTGGCAGAACGGTCTGTTTTTTTTATTTTCCTTCGTACCTTTATTTATTGATTAGATAAATAATTCTTTATTTTATCAACAATACAGGTTCCACAAAAAAATGTATACACATTATAACACGGAATATTTACCTTGTTATCGCTCTCCGTGTGTTGTGTTTACGAGAGGAATGAAGTATGAACTACACATACCAGATGGCACTTCGATATCTTTTCCCATGATTCAGATACGCAAAATGGCGGAGGGTCGATTGAGTACCTCCACGATCGCCAGAATTTAACCCCACCTGACTTCTTCTTGTGAGATTCTTGAATGACGCTGTACAGGACAAGCCAGAAACACTTCGAGTGCCCCGGTAAGAAATTGAACGACCTTCAGCATCCGTCCCAGGAACAAGATTAGGTCAGCTGCTCACAGCATTCAACTGTGCCACAAAGCTAACTGTGGACATTTTAAACACCTACACAAGATTCGCTAATTCACTAATTGCAAATTCTAATGTATGCAATGGTATAGTTTATTAAAATGCCTTTATTTCATTAATTTATTGTATATACATCTTTTTAGAAGATCCTATATAATACAGGCTAATATTCCCGTCAAGTAACGATGAAACATTCATCATTACGTACCTGATACAAGTCATTTCTTATCGGACGATTTTATTGGTCACAATTCAAAGTTTTAAATTTTGCACAGCTGGGAAAATAAGACCGACTAACAGCCTAACTTAAAAATATTAAAGATTTGGGAATAATTTGGGAATGACAAGTAATATAATTCGTGTAAGCTATGCTTACTGAGAGTCTATTAAGAGCAGTTAAATTTTCAACTGTAAAAATGTACCACCAGTGGGTTTTAACTCCCCGAATAGGAGACAAAGTGGACTCCAGAGCCGGTATGGAAAAGAAAATCGAACTCTTGTCATTCAGCCCGCAGATATAGATGTGATGGATGTAAATATTTAAATTAAATCTGTAAACTTTCATAAGGTCAATTTTCTGTGCCCTTTCGGTCTTATTACTAGTTACAAGTCTGTATGAGGCTAGTTACCATTCTTCAGTGTGACGTTCAGGCTTAAAGCATTTTTTTTAGTTTTTGCTTTAAAAACATTCACAGAAATTTCCATGTCGATATATCGACTCGACACTTGGTTAAACTCTTAGACCAGGAAGTTGACTTTGTGTCTATAAAGGTGTTTCCCCTGAAAAGCATCTTAAAGCAGAAGTGAGAAAAAAACATCAGTATATAGAAATTCAAAATATGGACAGAATGATATATTATTATATTAATTTACCAACACATTATTATGCATTTGTAATACATCTGGTCCTCTTATACATTTAAATTCATAGTCATACCTATGCCATTTTATGAATATAACACTGAACAAGTTTAATGTAACCGAAAGGCTTATGCCAAATAAATTATTAAAAAATATGTTAAAATCTGTTGGTATAATAGTATTTAAAAGTAAACACGGAACGAAAGAACTCGAAATAGTAAAGTATATGAACTGTTTCCTTTGGAATCGTCACTGTGAAAATAGCATTGCTTCTTGTGCCACTTTTCTTCTCGTAACTACCACTTAGATATATTATATAATGTATCTTCTTTTTCCTTCTCCACTGAGCAGGCAGTAGCTTTAATCAAGGTGTGCGAACATTAACAAGTTCCTAAACAAAACAATGCGATTAACTTGCTTCACAAGAAACACCCCTTTCAGAATAAAAAATGTCCGAGTTCAACACTTTTATCTGTATCATTTCCTGCACTTCTCGTCTGTTAATGTGGCGGCTTATAAAACTCGCGCCTTTCCTTATCGGTTTCTTAATCCAGCGGCGAGTCTTACGCGGAATAATGCTTTCATTTGTTTCACGACTCGCCGCGGGAGTATACGCTCTTTTGTCCTAGTTACAGTGTATGACGGTGGAGTATTAAATGGAAAATGGAGGATATTACGTAACGAAGAATTTCCAATAGTGAAAAGAAGGTGAGTTATGTCTATGTGCTGTAGAGGAAGGGTAAAACGAGAGATGTTGGCTGAAATTCTGTGATAAAACATGTTTAAAAGCTAGATTTCATTTCCGCACGGCTACGAGTGCGAAACTCTGTCTTCCTAGAAGGCTGAGCCGTGTAGTCTGGTAGAAGTCTACCGACGTTTCAGAAGTGCTTGCTGCCTCTATAATTAGGCGAGCAAGCACCTATGAAACTTCACTATCAGACCACACGATGTAACAGCCCAGAAGACAGAAATCATCGTGCTTAAAAGCATTGGGAGAATAATATTAGAATCGATGTTGTGAGTAAAGACGCGAAGATCTGTTTTAGTATAAAGAAGTAGAGGTGGAAGATGGACAAATTGTAGGTTTCTTGGGCAACAGATTGCATTACATTATGGACTTTCAACTCACTAAGTCTGTCATCAAAAAATAACGTATACACTAGTTACTTTGCTGAGTTTACGTTTATAATAACCATTTGCCTGTTTGTTTGTGTTCTTATTTTGTAAATAATAAAGCTAAAATGATTAGTCCGCATTGGCCACGGGGCTAAGTGCCGACCGATTAACGTTCAGTATGTTTAAGCCGCGTTACTAACAGGACGAACGGCTGTACCACTGCGTTCATAAAGACAGATTCTCTCGAACGTTTGATTTGCTTCCCGCGGCCTCAAACGATCGTTCCAAGAACTAGACGTTAGTGGTCCCTGCTGAGGGCCCGAGGCCCCGAGATACCACGTAATTGAGTGCAGTTGAGGGTCGTTAGTTCTAGTGTTACCCGCGGGGGGCGTGAGATACCTGGTACGTGGAGAACATTTCCATCGTTTGGGGAAACCGGGGCTGATTGTCTGATTTGAGCGCTGCGGTAGCAGAACAGGTGAACCTAGTAAGACGCAATTTGTTGTGAAAGAAATCAATATTATCCGATATCGGTATCCGAACAGTTTAACTTAGCAGTGTACAGAGATCCAGCTCGAAGCGTTGTGCTAATATAATTACTATGATAGAAACAAAGGTAACTATGGGTAGGACATGCATAACGCATGGGATAACTATAATTGGATATAACATTATTACACAACGCCAAGAATGATACCACTTAGGCGACAGAGACCCGTATTAGATAATATTAAATATAACAGAGTTAAACGTAGTCAGAAACGTGATGTTTAAAATAACTATAGGTCACATGATTTTTAATTAATTCATAAATTTTCTGATTTAATAAAGGCTAGACAGTTTTTGACTGGTTAAGTTTATGAATTTATCGAGGGAACATTCTGTATGATGCCGTTAACAGCATTAAAATTTCTGTAAGAAAAATATAAAATACTAATGTACATTAAGAGATGCGTGCATTTATAGGCGTGTGGTTCAGTGTGGATGCTGATTGCCTCTGAAAAAATATTACCAAGTTCTATACTAGAGTGTGCGTAACATTACATACAACCCATACACTGGCCAGCCAGTTGCATGCATTTCTGGGCGAGTGTGTTGCAGTTGACAGCACGGATCATAGAGTGCACTGGTGGCTGTGGTTGATGACGTAGCCAGTAGACCGCAGCGCGTGTGAAGCCACTAATTGCACGGCACCACAGCTGAACCGTCTTCATTACCACTGACAACTCCGGCGCAATTCCTGACGACAATAAAACTGTGAATAATGATGCCAATAAAAGTATCAGAAATCTAATAACATGATAAAATATAATAAACGAAACTAATTTCATGGAATAGAGTCCCTCAGAATCTGACAGTAGCTCAACTGACCAACAACTTCCCCGCCTTTTATAGAACTTGAAGGTTAAGTGTCGTGTTCATAACAGTGCGCCACTCTTGTTCAAGTAAAGGTTCTGGTTCCGGTATTGGCTCTATTGTTTGCACCGCAACACGAATAGTTATGGGGACTGGAGGTACAGCTCCATATATTTCTGACCTTGGTGCTAGAAGGAGGTTGTCAGCGCCCCGGTAGTTCCACCCCAGGAAAAAACCTCTGATACCCATCGGATAGAAGGCAGGACTCCAGAGTCGGCCTGGACAAGGTTCCGAAGGAAGAATCTCTGATACTGTCGAGAATCGAAAGCCGGTCACCCAGGACGCGTCATACATTGGTGGTTTCACTATAGTAAGGGTTCGAGGTCTTTAGTCCTCCGGGACGGCGCGGGGTGAGAGAGAACGTGAGAAAAGGTAAAAGCGAAAGATCAATGAGCAGGTCAATGCTTATTTTGCTTACGCAAGTGTTATCCACCATGAACATATTTGCTCTGTGACATGGACAGGACCTGTCGTCAGAGAATTGTATTCCTTTTTGGTAATATCTGACCTACCAAACTACAAGGGAAATATGTTTGCAGGATTCGAGGCAGCATGTTCCTCTTAAACGACTATAACCACATACAGGGATAAACGGCGTCACAACCAAAAATTCATTAACATGGCGACTGATGACGAGAAAGCAAACTGAATCCGCACATGGACGGATTTGTGGAATTTCCTCCAAAAGATTCGTTAAACAGTGGTCACAAATTTTGTGGAACGGAAAAACCCTTCAGCTATAGTCGGCGTAGTAGTTTTTGGCCGGTGGAGCTGGCGGACGGGCCTACTCTGTGTACCTGAGGTGGCACGGTCAGTGCATTTCTTTTGTTTGGGCGTTCGTCACACAAGCTCCTCGGTGCAGTCAGTGACTCGCTCCTAGCCTTCCCCTTGAAAATTCCAAGCTGGCGGACGGGCCTAGTCTGTGTACCCGAGGTGGCACGGTCAGTGTATTTCTTTTGTTTGGGCGTTCAGTCAGACAAGCTCCTCGGTGCAGTCAGTGACTCGCTCCTAGCCTTCCCCTTGAAAATTCCAAGCTGGCGGACGGGCCTACTCTGTGTACCTGAGGTGGCACGGTCAGTGTATTTCTTTTGTTTGGGCGTTCAGTCAGACAAGCTCCTCGGTGCAGTCAGTGACTCGCTCCTAGCCTTCCCCTTGAAAATTCCAAGCTGGCGGACGGGCCTACTCTGTGTACCTGAGGTGGCACGGTCAGTGTATTTCTTTTGTTTGGGCGTTCAGTCAGACAAGCTCCTCAGTGCAGTCAGCATTATACCATCGCACAAGTGACTCGCTCCTAGCCTTCCCCTTAAGAATTCCACCGGCCATAAACTACCTATACCTGCCGTTTATAAGCCAAGGCTTCTAAAAACGTCCAACTGTTACATAATCTCCCAGAAGGCAGCAAGTAGTGCATTCTTAGATGTTCGATAACGCTCAGTACGAGATGTGGCGCATCAGAGGTTGAACGTAGATTCGGAGTATTTGAGAACATGGAGGTGGGAAGAATATTTTGACTAGTAGGGCGAACGCAATAGAAAGTTGGAAAAGAGTGTAATGAGGAGCTTTACAAATTTGATTTCCTCTTCAAATATCATTATGGCGGCCAAAATAAGTAGAATTAGGTGAGCAGGGCATGTAGCACGGATTGTTTAAGATTCGTCTGAAATCTTGAGGGTAAAAGAGAACTTGAGAGCTCTTGATATACGATAAGAAAATATTATAAAATTAATTTTCTATAAATTATGTTGTGAAGGTTTGTTCTGGATTTCGTTGGCTTAAAATAGGATAAAATGGCATGAAACGGAATTCTCTCCCTAGAAGGAAGACCCTCTCCGAACTGAGATATTCCCTCAACAGTCTTTCCGTTTAACTCTGACCAAATTTTATGATAAATTCTACCAATGACCGGTTCTTGTCATTGACAGGTCGTATTTACTCTGTACATGGTTCAACACCGCCACTGAACTGAGTATGTACGCCACTGACCGGCAGTAATGTTTATACCGGACCGGAAGCAGCACGCCACTGGCCGGATGCTCGGCCACTTGGACCCGTGCGTTATCAGGGCCGGTTTTATTCGGTGTGTAAACACAGCGGCAGGTAAACAGGGATCAGTTTAGTCCTGTAATATATGGGCCCTGATCCCGGCGACGTTGTCAAGTTGTAATTCGTGCACATCTTGCGCCATAAGCCGCACTTTAAGCCGGCCCATCAATTCGGATTGCAACAGCGTAATCCTGCAGCTCGTATATAAAAGTGGGGCGGTAGGGAGGAGGTGCAGTCGAAACTTGATAATGGGGCGAAAGGTGAACGTGGTGTTGTTAATAGTGCGGCGAATTATTAGCTCATTTAATTCATGGTTTTAAAACGCCATTTGTTACGAACTCTTCCAATAGGAGGCAATTGGTATAAAGATCTTGGTGGAACGGGAAAGAGCCGATCTTGAAGCGGGGCAGAGTAGTGTTTCTCAAACTGTGTTCCACGACACCCACGGTCCGTTTAACAAGGATGTGTCAGAAGTGAGAGGTTCTACATCTTCAATAAATGTTAAAAAAAAGCAATTTTTGAACATTCCCAGTACAGGCTAGAAGTTAATGCAGCTAGGATTTATGCAGAAATTTATCCAGGACGCCGCCATCCAGACAGTAAGAGGAGGATGAATGGCAACGTCCTATCAATCACTGCCTTTGGACGGGTGTTGACCGCGCACTCTCCGGACACCAAAACTCGAAGAGATAGTTCTGGAATGGATGTCACAAACCCAAGAGTTTAGTGTCCAACATCGCGCTGTCCACTCGTCAACCACGATGAAGACCCCAGATTGAATACCACTGATCTATATAATTCAACAGGCTGTACGATTATCGTTTGGTCTTTGAAGATCACGTGTATGTCTCGTCTTGACGTAATGAACCTCTGTACTTTTGTTAAATATTTATATGTTGCCAGTTATGGATAATATCAGATGTAATATGTACTTAATTGCTAAATGTACTCGTATGCACAGAAATATACAGTTGACTCTCGTCACGCACGGGGATTGCTTTCCTATGAATCACCGCTGAAAATGGGAAGCGCCATCGCTATTTTGATATTAAAACGGCTTCAGAATTCCTTGAAGCCAAGCTTATCATCAACATCACTAGTAAGCATGGAGACGTTTCGACGCAGGTGATGGGATTTAAAATTTGGCCCCGGATAGGTTATCGACTGTAGATGACTGTCTTCTGGGTTGATTGCGCTATAAAGTCTTATAAAATTTTACCGACGTTTCGGAAGTAATTGCTGCTTCCATCATCAGGGTTGGTGAACTTCTACTAGACAACACGGCGCAACAGCCCAGAAAACGGCCATTTCATGAAGAAGATATGAAGAAATGTAAAGTTGAAGGCACATATGTCGGTGGAGATTAAAAACCTCGGCACTAGATAAAGGTGAGCGCACAGATGTTTTATCCAAAGTACAAAGGCGCAAACTTTGGGAGTCCCAGAGCTGATCTGGGCGCAGTGGTGGCGACGAGAGAAATCCTGCCCCAGGGATCAAAACTGGAAAATTAATTTCGTAGAACAAGGGGTCTCAACTTACCGCCCGTTAACATGTTACATGCGGCCCGCGTTTGTTTTAATAATATTGGGTTATCATGTATAATGAATACAGTTAAGTAACCTGAAGTCTGAAGACACGTTATGTTAATGATGTCAGTATTTGGAGCTGACTACCTGTTGCTGTGAGCAACTGTTCAGTTCAGTGAAGAACAATAAGAAATGAACTAGGGTGCCTCTTACCAATAAACACCTAGACGGTTATGAAAATGGCGACAACAGATTTTAATACAGTAAAATAAATGTTGATTATGTAATTTTGTTACAGAAATTTACTGCGTAATATAAGAGGACCGGTTTGAAATGTTAACGTAGTTGTCTTTTTTTTATATAAATTATTATGAATTTCAATAAATTATTTTTGAATCGGTAAATGTGATCGTAGTTCTTGAAAAGGTTGAGAACCTTTGCTATAAGCAATCAACTTGTTACATGATTGTTTTTGCAATGGATTGAAGCGATGCCTTTGTAGAACTGCGACCGCCTGGTGATACATGACTGAGTATGGAGCAGCGGTGGTATGGTAGCCAGGGGAAACCAAAGATCTCGGATAGAAACTTATCCTAGTGTCTCTATGACCACCGCTAATCCCACATAGGCTGATCTTTGTGAGAACCCAGGACTTCGCTGTAAGAAGAGGTTAAAGACAATGCAAGTAAAACAGGTGGAAAAATAATAACAAATTATTGTGGTATTACTGTTATTAATGCTGTATGTTCGACTTTGTCAAGTTTATCACCTTAGCAATAACAAGCGATATATGAAAAAGACGATTTCCCACATGTATTTTTTCTAGTCTTTTGTTACTTACTCTCTGTTAGGTCCATATATTCCTCTCTGTACTCGATCTGTGATCTTCTTTTAAGGTGAAAGACTAAATTTCACACCAGTAAAATCACGCTATTCTGTGAAGTTATTTGATTTGTATCCTTACATTGGAGAATGAGAATTAATTATATTTAACTGAATGGTACAAACACTAATTATTAGATTTATTATGCTCTTAATTTTATCATAGTTATAGTTGTGATTTTATCTCTCGTTCGTAAATATTGGAACTTCGATAAACTTTCCATTGATTTATAGCAATGTTTAATGTCCTAGGATTTTTCTCTGTAGTCTGTGAAGAGACAATGAACATGCAATTGATTTTATCTTCATATCGGTCACTTCTAGATAGGTTACTGACCTCTGATAAGATTCTGTGTCATTTGTGTTACCGTCAATTAAAGTAATGTCCTCATCACTCTATTCCGATCCAATTCAGTGCCCTTGAACTTTCGAAACTCCGTATCGCAGACATTTCACATTTATTGCAAAGAATGTAATTACCGACAGCCAGAATTAAACCAAATTTTAACGCAAAACCGATAGATATGAAGTTGGAAAAATTCTATAATGGTATTCTTCATTAACTTTGAATACATACGTATATCGGTGGCTAATTAATTTTAAAACAATAGAGCTACGATATCTGTATCGCCCCGTGTGTTGCGTGTGGACTATTCACATGACTGCAGGCGTGGATAACTTAACCAAAGACGGCACCTGCAGCTTCGTATCCAGACAGCGCCACATGTCTCGGCAGGAAGACGGCCGAAGCGTGAAGCTATTATTTTTTACAAAGTTTTGTCTAATTGTCCCCTATGTGACCTTGCACCGTGCTACTTTGGTACAGGGTCAGCTGTAGATCTTGATTCTAAAGGATTCTGACAATGGCGTATTAAAATTTTGATTACATACTGAGATTTTTAACCTTTTCCATCTTCTAGTATTCTAAAAACTTACAGAATTTTCGAAAACTGGATCTGTTTTCGTCCTCAGATGTAGTGAAGATGGACATCTATTCCCTTGAGTTCGTTTAAATGACCACTAATTCTTAAATTGGCCCAACTGAGTAGGTGCATAAATTCACTACATCTGAGGACGAAAACAGATCCAGTTTTCGAGACGTTCGCAGATAGCAAAGTGCTGAGAAATTCAGAATTTTATTCTTAGCAGAATCATGGAGATTTCTCTACGCCACCGCATTGATATCAACATCAAGATAACACAGCGTCTTGTTAATGGTTACAAGGGACAAAGCGGCCATAGGTCGACGTCAACAATTTCTTTCCATTCAGTGCCGATGTTAAGACCATATGGATATTTGCCTCCAAACCACCCTCTCACTCCATAAAGTAGTGCTTAGGAACATGAACAATTTTTGTCTACAGACTAGACGGTCACGTCTTGAGTGCAGGCTGGTGTTTAGAAATGTTTGATTCTTCCATAGGAGTTGAAGCGACCTTTGCATCAATCTGATCACTTACCATTTTACAGTATAGTATTACGCAATCTTTTTATATGCTGAACACGCTAATTCATCAAAGACAAATGGTAGCACACCACAAAATTTCGTCTCACGAAAATGGAAATATATGGTCATAAATGTGTATCTACATAAAAGGGCTTCTACCCTACAAGAACGAAGACATATTAAAACATAACACGTGTTGAATAAAACTATTGATGATGGACCAGCTCGTGTGTGTTTGTATTACGAATTCTAATTACGAAAGTTAAAACATTGTCATTTTAAAATTACAACTTGCAAATATAAAATTTATTACAAAAATTTACGTCACACCTGAAACGTAATAGTGGCACACTATTTATGAAACACAGATCTAATTTCTAGATTACGAAAGAGTGGAGCCTGTGTGCACATTCGTGTCATGGTTATCAGAACATCCTTACAGCTGTAATCTAGTGACGTTCAGTTGTTCGTCTTATGTTGGCAGCTATGTGTGTTACTGTTGTGTGCATGTGTCA